>NC_079902.1:23314522-23399317 GCF_024868665.1 Triplophysa rosa
ATTTGGAAACACACGCTGCAAACAACAGTGTCATACCATGACGTCAGAGCCCACGTAGAAGAAACCCGAGTGATGTTTGTAGCGTACGTACCTAAAGTAGCCAAATCCGAGTACAGCGAGCTCAACAAGAACAAATCCACTCCGATCTGCTGACCGGAACAGTCCAGAGCCAGTTTCTTATAGAAGTCTGTTGCAGGACCCAAGTGCTGGACGTTCTGAACGCAAGCCAACCAACAACATGCTGTCAACCAGAATCCATGCTGTCAGTGAAAAGTGCAGAGGAAAGAGGTTTCACCTTCGTGCTGGACCGGAGGTTGGGGTCTTCTCGTGACTGCAGGTGTCCGGCGCCGACCGTGGCCAGCTGGGTCTGAAACACAGACACTCGGCCTCCTGTCGGGGACATGAGTTTATACGCCGCCTGTAGAGCCGGACCCAGAGCGCTCTGAGTCTCACGTGTGTGTGCAAACATCCCCGGCAGAGAGTTTAACAGGTCCTTCACCAGCTGTACACACACACACACACACACACACACACACACACACACACACACACACTCAGTCAGTGAATTTGCGAGAGGTTACACAGCTGCAGAAATCACGTGTCACACCAAAACACGTGTCACACAGAGACACACGTCAGAAAACAGGAACCAGAACACAGGGGTCCTTATGGGGTACGTTGATGTGACATTCATACCTCTTTACTCTCCTTAAGGTTCACCAGCAAACTGTCATGTGTTGGGAGAAAGACATCTAACAGAATCAAACAGAAACATCCCATCAGACAAAGGCAGATGTGTGACCTCATCTCAAAAAACACAACTCGGTGTTCATTAAACAGCATTTTTCTGTTTGGAAGTAACGCTACCTTCAATATCAGAGACCACCAGCATCTGAGGTTGAGACAGACCCTCCTGCAGATTATAAAAGTGGATGGTGCTGTCAAACGTCACGAACCCGATTCGTGTGCGCGTATCCCCCGGCAACCTGAGACACACAATCGCACGTCACGTCTGACACTCATAAACATCCAATCTAAATCAAGTCCAGACTAATATCTCACTTGTCCAGACTGTCTAGTAATGACTGACAGAACACGTTCAGGTAGCCCGACTCCACGGCATTATGGGATACGTCCAACACAAACAGGTAAACAGCAGGCTGAGGAGGCCGCAGCTGTGGGGAGAGAGAGAGAACACGTCTGTGAATGTGAACGCGTTCACAAAGATCCTTCAAGTTACAGACACACACTCACCATATAATCCGAGGAGGCGATGAACTCTACGGTAGAATTCTGCACCTCAGGTCTCTTGTGAGGTTCACCGTAGGAACGGGTAACAGGATTATACATGAACTCCTCAGGAACTGATCGAAGACAAACCACCATCATCACAACTTCAATAAAGCAGGCTGATATCAACAAATAATGTGATGCATCTGTCGGCTGGGTACAAATGGCTTACTATTGACAATGTATGATATTTTGGGATTACCATTAAAGTGTGAAAGTGTCAACAACATCCAGCACAATGTAAAGATCGTACCATCATTGACTCTGTAACACAGATTACACTTCCACCTGCGCTGGTCCAGAAAAGACACGAAAGGGTTTATATACGTCCGACATGAACGACAGCGAACTATGGTGTTAGAGGTGATGACCGGTAACTGCTGCAGAGAGAGAGTTAATGGAACCATTTTGATCATAAATGATTTAAACAATATATGTTATTCTAAACTAAAGAAACATAATGATGTCTGTCTTCTCATAAGGGGAAACGCGGCACGGCACTGGTTTCTGAATGACCCAGTTTACAGCGGTCAATAAATGATGTGGGTGGGAGGAGGACAGCTCTTATTTTTCAGTCCTGAATGTTAGATTATGTCCATTAAACTAAAACACGTTTTATTCACAGCCGTGGAAAAAATTAAGAGACAACTTCAGAGAGCGTATTTCTGTGTTTAGGTAAAATGATCATTTTTGGTTCATTCTGTGAACTACTAACAATATTTCTCCCAAATTTCAAACACACATTTTTTTCCTATTTGCATTGGGGTGAAAATAACAGAAAAGATGCTCTGTATTGTTTCAGGCCTCAAATACTGCAAAGAAAACAAGTTCAGATTTACTTTTAAGTAATACAACAGTCATATTTCTACATGTATTTAGGAAAAGTTGAGCAATTTTTTTTAATCTTTAATTTGACAGTTTACACAGTTCTCATGTTTTGTCATGCTGTCGGTCTTTCACATTGCTGTTGGATGACTTTATGTCACTCCTGAGGTCTGATTTTATGGAAATACAACAAACACTGGACTGGCCACAATACGTCTAGAAATGCTGAAAATCAAATGGTGAAAATTTGGAAGGATCTCTTAATTTTTTCCAAGGCTGTATAAACAGGACTTAATCTTGATTTTTAATATCGGCAGACGCAGCCGGATCTGTCGTTTCATCGGACCAAACCTCAACAGAGCAAGACTTGAGTTTGACTGATGCTCGAGTCCTACCGTTAGATCTCTGAAGGGATGCAGCAGAAGTCCAAGAGGCAAACGGGCTTTATTCAGCAGAGCCTGAGTCTGAGGAATGCTAGTGAGAGTACAGCGAAACGTGCTGAGAGAGAGAGAGACAGAAAGAGAGAAAAAATTGAAAGAAACAGTTTGGCATCCACAATGAAAAGCGCACACTTCATGTCATCTCTCTCTGCTGTTTGCATCTGTGCCGTCAAACCACACACCTCACGGGTGAAACGGTTCCTGCACTGCATTTCACATTTAACTTAAAAACTCATTTAAATTAGAAAATATTGAGCCTATCACCTATTACTGTTGTTATCCGTCACTGAATTACCAATGAGAGATGAGACATTTTTGCTGGGACATATTGATCAAAGGGGTAGTTTATCCAAAAATAAAAATCATTTCATATTTACTTATGTCACTTCCAACCTGCATGAGTTTCTTTCTTCTGCAGAACACAAAAGAAGATATTTTGTAGAATGTTGGTAACCAAACAACACTGAAAACCATCGACTTCCATTATATGACACCACCGAGACATTTCTCAAATTATCTTATATTTTTGTTCCGCAAAGAGTCATATACAACCACATGAGGGAGAATAAATGATGACAGAAGTTTTATTTTTGGGTGAATAAATAACACACAGACATCTCAGTTGTCTTACTCTGGACTACAGTTGACCTTGCGCAGGTCACTGCTCAGATTGGGCTCAGGTGGAGGAGTGCGTTTGGGAGGAAGAATGTTTCTCTCCTGTAGAAGATTCACAGGCCTCAAGGTCTCCATTTCCAGCTCGGGAGCACCGCTGAGACCCCCCAACGCTGACGACAGCTCAGTAAGTGACGGGAAAGGCTACACACACACACACACAACAGGACACCAGTTTTAAGAACACTTCCCGAAAAATGTCACAGAAACAGCAAACAAGCATCAGATCACCGACCTGTGAGTACGGTTGATATCCCGGTTGGCTGTATCCTCCGTGAGAAGGGGAGGGGTCTGGTCTAGGGGCGGGGTTTTGCTGGTAAGCAGGATGCATGGTTGGATAATTGTATCCGAAGGGCGGGGCTTGTTGTTTGGTGGGAACAGCAGCGGGAGGACCAGAGATATCTGATGAAAGAAAAAATAAACTGAATCATTCAGTTCTGTCTGGGGATTTCGGTCCGTCACTGGCGTGTGGAGGGTGTGTACCTGGATAACTGCCGCCCTCCAGAGACTCATAACTGTTGGGAACAGGAGAAGCACTGCCTGTGGTTGTAGATGAGCTGTCTCCACCTGTGAGAGTTCACAAACACACAGCAACTCTTTTCGACTGTTTTAAAAACAGTTTAATCATGTGGTGAAATCTGGGTTCTGAATTTCTGACCCACTTAAAGAGATCTGAATTTAGTTCTGAGGACTCAAGCACTCAATCTTCGATGCCATAGAAGAACCTTTTGGTTCCATAAAGAGCCTTTAACATCCAAAGAACCTTTCTTTTTCACAAAAAGCTCTTTGTGGCGATAAAAGGTTCTTTAGATCAATGGTTCTCAAACTAAGCTCCCCAAATTGGATCCGGGGGGCCACAGATTTTGTAGTATTTTATGAATTATAGAAATGAATCATACATTTTATGTAATCAAACACCAGAAAAATAAGGCCACCAACCAAAAGAATTGATGTCCCAGCATTGTATAATTGAATATGTTTTTGGTTTCATGAAATTTCAAAGTTTAAGATTTTTAGTATTTATTTGGGGGGCTGCAAAGCGATGCACATTACACAAAGGGGGCCTTACAACAAAAAGCTTTGAGAACCACTGCTTAAAATGATAAAAAAAAGTAAGAAAGAGATGGTTCTTTAAAGAACCTTTGGCTGAATGTTTTTTTGTGGAACCAAAAATGGTTCTTCTATGGCATCGCTGTGAACAACCCTTTATGCACCTTTATTTTTAAGAGTGAGGGTGAAAAACTTTAAATGTTTTGTTGGCTCTCGGATATTACGGAAGCAGGATTTTCATTGAGAACACTAAACCTCAGCAGAGATTAACCTAACCCTAATCCTCCGTAACCCAAACCAGTGGAGAGAGAGACGGGCTGCGATTGGCTAAGATCCTGTCATCTGATTTACCTCACTTGATCAGCTGTCTGAACTAAAGAACTGATAGAGAAGCTGAAAACATTCTTTGAAACATCATGTTTAAAAATGACAAAATAGGACGAGACTAGGAAATGTGCCACCTATCGGGGTATCATTTGAGGACATTCAATTAAAATGACTTTTTTACTTTCATTAAGAATATTTGCAGTTCATATTGTTCTGAAAAATGTCCATATTTACTCAAAAATATAAAACTTTTATTCCAATGAAAGGTGGCACAAAACTTTTGACCAAAAATATCACAGCCAAATGTGTTTCCGAACAGTCGAGCCCGTAATATAATGAATATTGAGATTCAATCAGAAATACATCACATTACATTTGTGATTAAACAATGCATTTATAAAAATAAACACGCACGCACGCACGCACAAAAACCCCTCTCACAGTATTGAAGAGAGCAGGACAGCCAGAGAACGTCCGTAAGGAAGACACAACCCTCTGGAGTGTGTAATGAATCCTAATGACAAGCTTTAACATGACATCCAAACTCCCCGTGAGAGAACACACAACAGCAGCACTTCATAACGAAGAGCTAAATATAACATTCACACATTTACACATCAAACACACAACCGCACAAAACCCTCTGTAATCACAGCCGTACCATAGGAGTATTTCTACCTTCATAATCACAAACAAGCTTTGATATGACCATCAGAAGTTTGTTAAATACACACTACACGATAAACGTTTGGACACAAATATGAGTGCGTTCACATTTTCTTTTTAAATGAAAAAATTAAATGACCTTTTAATGTTGTAGTATATATTTGTATATATTTAAGTTTGTTGTTAATGATAGAATTCCCATAGTTCCAGATGTCATGTCAGGTCTGAGTACATGATTCAAATGTGGAAAATAGTCATGAAGAAGAAGTAGGTGTGCCCAAACTTTCTCTGGTAATGTAGCGTATAAGGCATAAGAATAACACATCTGTCCAGGGCAGTTTTGTGAGTGATAGACACACCGAGCCAACCAGACGAGAGAGAGAGAGTGTGTTAAAAGATATGACTTTATGGTGAGCAGAGGAATATCTCTCATCACTAAAACTGGTTCTGTAAAAGGTGTTTTTGGAATAAACATTTTGGCAGTTTCAAGCGAAACTGTGTGTTGAATGTTCTGGCAGGTAACACGAGTGAGTGCTTGTGTAATTGCATGTAAAACAAAGCATTTCACTATGAAAAAACACGGGTTTGATGGAGCTCTCTGAAGAGAACCAGACAAGATGAACAAACACAACAAAAACACAATGAGAGTGCACACTGGGAGTTCAAGGGAACGAAGACAAGAATATAACAAGAGAACAGATGAAACTAACGTGAAGACAGCTTGGCGTGTACATCTGTGAATGTTAAAAAAAGAAGGGATGACAACATGGCATAATAAGAGAGGAGGGTGGAGGAATAAGAGCGAAAGCAGACCTGCTTCCTCATCCTCCTCATCCTCTTCCTCATGGTCAGAACTGGATGAGGAGTGATCGCCTGGGACCGAGCTAACAGCGCTATTGAGTCGCCGGTCACCATACAGCAGCCCTGGAATACAGCAACCATCAGAGAGAGAGAGAGAGAGAGAGAGACATAGGGGTTGAGTACAGAAAGAGAGAGAGCTGAAACAGAACTGGGGCTCTCCTACTCAAATCCAAAAAAACAACCCAAGACAAAGGAAAATGAAGAAAACTCAAAGTAGAACGATATTGACTTCTCTGTCGACTCAACAGGTTATCGACATTCACAACCCATTAAGCTTTTAATACGGAACACATTTCTGAGTGAAGTAACAAACAAAGAGAAAATGAAGCAGGGGGTGGATCTTATTCATTGATTGGTTGGATTGTGAAAAGTGGGCGTTCCCCAACAGAAAGGAGAGCTAAATCACGCAGCACATCACACACACAATCAGCACCCGAAAGAACTCCAACAAGACATCAAAACTACAACAAGACATCAAAACTACAAACAAAGTTTCCCGAATGACGCTTTGACCTGTGAAAGTGGATCATTCTTACCTGGATGGTGTTGTGGTGAAGAATGCACAGAGGTGCCAGGTGTTCCTGAGGGTGCTCGCTCCATATTAGGGGCCTCTGAGCCGGGAGGGGCTCCGGAGTAATGATGGCTCATGGGATTGTGGAGGTTTTGCTCATAGTGTTGTTGAACTATCAAAACATCAGAAAACACGATCAAGAAAAACTCTTTCGACGTAGATTTTTAAACTCAGTTATGCATTAGAAGGGGTTTCATCCAAACCCACCTGCATTTGATTGGCCGTTGACAGTAGCCGTTTGGCTGAAGGGAGGGGCTCCGTAGCCTGCGTGAGCTGGTGTGGGCGTGGCCCCGTTCCCTTGAGGGAACTGTTGCGAAGAATTCTGGGTAGGCGGCAGAGGCATTACAGTAGAAACTGGTGGAGGCCCGGCAGCAGTCTGAGAGGATCTCAGTGTGCCGTACTGACTGCTCCCAGGGGCTGATGGGTAAGACACGATAGGGTACAGCGGGGCGCCAAGGTTGTTGCCGCTAGATGCCGGTACCAAGCTGGGCTGCTGTTGGGGAGGATGAACTTGCGAGGGGTGATTATACTGCTGTCCGTAGTATCCGGCTTGCACGCCATACGACGTGGCCTGCTGGTATGACTGTACGGGGTGTTGAAGTGGTGCTCCGGACACAGGGGAATTAGCGGTGGCGTAATGATGGGCAGGAGGATGCGTTCCTGGTGCCGCTGGGTGCGGTGACGGACCTGAGCTGTTCGGGTAGTAGTTTCCACTATAGTCTGTGCTACTAACTGGTACTTTACCGGTTTGAGCAGCGCCATGTCCCGTCATAGTAGGGTAAGTCTGTGGCGGCGCAGAATTATAGTAGCCGGATGACGGATGCATGGCAGGGTATGTCTGTCCGGGACCTGTCAAAACAACACAGTGAATATGATATGTGAGAGCAAATCACAGGTTTTATGCAAATAGTTCTCTGAATTTCAATAGGAGGTTAAGCACACGGCAATTTTCATTTCCCTTACAAAGATTTGCTGTGATGGTATGATGCCACAGTGATGGTCATACCAAGTACGGATTGACTACCAAGCACACCATGTATCTGCCATGTTTATAAACATATTTTGCACAGTCATGGATAGAACTATACCACAGCACCAAAACCAATATGACAGCTTGCATGTCACTTAATACAGAGGTGTTAAACAAACTGTATAACAGACGTCACTGACATCAGATTCAATGTATCATTTATAATTCAGATTAAATTAACATGCAAAACACAGTTCAGCCCTTACATTAAAGTCAAAAACAACAAAAGAGACCTGTCAATATTTACACTACATACATGTGTCAGTAGAATAATCAAATATTTTGTTTACTGGGAGTATTTCGTAAACATTTTTATACAACGATGTACTCCATAATATAATCAAATTACACAATATAAATACAACCGCAAACTATGAGTGGTAGAATCAAAAGAATCACATCAAATATGTTTTACATAACGAGAACTAACGTTAACATCATCTGATCAAAACTAGATGCTAACGCGCTAATCGCAGCAGGTGTATTAGACTGACTGCAGTTGAGACTGACTTAAATCTCATTCAAATCCTCAAAATACAGCCGTGTGATTATAATAAAAGGAACTGCAAATCCATCCCTACAACAATGATCTCTATAAAAGCTGTAAGGTCGAAGTCTCCACCCCAGGAGAGCTGAGGGCAGGTGCTTCAGCCGCTAGCTCAGGCCTGCTAACTAACGGATTTCCCTATGATATAGCATGTAACATGTTAGCCTAGCCTTCAGCGTTTTATCTCAGCTTAAGGGTGATTAGCTTAGCATCTGGCTCGTGTATATGAATGGGATTTCATAGCTCAGCTTTAGCATGATATCTTAGCTGTTAGCTCAGGTCTCTCGCACCGTTCTGACAGGACGCCGCTCCGCCTCCGTTTTGCGTCGAGCTCGAGCCGTAATTATTTACGGACGGGTTCGGGTTCGTGTAGCCCGGTGCAGACATCCCTCTCCGGTTTTGTGTAAAACAGTGTAGAAACACAAACTATACCACTGTCACCAGTTATGGGTCTCCATCGACCTGCCCGCAGTTGAGCGAACGGTCTGACAAGCTGTGACGATAATCTGATCAGCAACAGGGATCAACAGCGACCCGCGGTGACAGCTCTCCAAAATAAAAGTCTGGAAATTAACAAACGGGTTTAAAATAAACAAAAACACAGTTGTCTATATAAACTCGAATAAAGAGATAAATCAGTAGAAGTGGAGAAAAACAACTTACAAAAAAATATAGACCAGTAAAAGTAAAAATATGAGCTTTTTAAAATAAAAGTAGCTGTTCTCAGATTGTGCTACAAAATGTGTTGTGTATGATTACAATTTAACAGACCAACACTGATTTTCTGTAAATATGATTGTATTGTTTGTTAGAGGGAGCTCGTCCTGAGAAACGGTTGCTTTTCATGAAACAAAGCCTTCAGCTGAAAATGGTCTTCAGAAAGGCCAGATTTGACTGTCCTCCCATTGTTTCATCTCTAAACAGTCCAACAAATATTTAAGTACAATATGTCTGCTGATTTGTTTCTAATCTTTTACAGTTTATTATTCCTTGTTGGCTTCTTCAAGAAGATTTTTATAAATCTAAAAAAACAGCACATATGGTCAATAGGAAGAATGTCCCAAAACAGTATTTTCATCACTGACATTGTGTAACATTGTCTCATGGTGTGTGTGGAATGTTTGGAGATTAAACCCCCCCCCTCCCCGATCCAGTTGAACTCAAATCTGTGTAAATATATCAAGGGAACAGACGTGCAGGGACAATTTGACAAAGTTGAAACAAAAGCGTAATGTACATTGAAGCGCCCACCAAATTTGTCAGTGTAATTTCATTATTGATTATTTTTATATAGCGTAATAAAGAAATGGACATGTTTAATTAATATGCGTCATGAATTAAGCAGAGCCGATCCTTCCATACGCAGACTTCGCTGTTGCTTAGGGCCTCTACACCACAAGGGGGCCCCCTTGAGTACCGAATCATAAACACTTTCATGTAAACGAGTCACTGTTTTTGTATCTTGCGGATTTAACTTTGCAAGAATCATTTGGAAATTTCCGTTTTAATATTTTATTTATTTATTTACTTTACTCTGTCTCAGACATCATAGTGAACGGCAGGTGATGATGACATGCGCGCGATGTGATGATTCTTTGCATATGGCCATGGCTGTAAAACGGAGCTATCCGTCTGTAGCGGAAAAAAACGCAAACAACGCGAAGCAAAAGAACAAGAAAGCATGTGTTTTTGTACTATTTTTAAAGTCTTATTTAGTTTTTCCAAATTATGCAAGTACAAATTATTTACAAATTCAGTATTTATCCACTGGCATCAGTGTTGGGTGTAACTAGTTACTAAGTAATTAGTTACTGTAATTTAATTACTTTTCCCTTGAAAAGGTAAAGTAAGGGATTACTCTTATTTTTTCTGTAATTTAATTACAGTTACTTTTGATGTAATTAAACTAAATACTGTGTGTAATATGTGTGCGTGTAATAGTGGAATTGACATCAAAATTCAAAGTCTAACTTTAAAATCTGTGCTTTAATGTATAATTCTCACATTTGTAATACTTTGGTCAGTTAATAAGAGTACTTTATGTAGTTTAATATTATTTATTTGAATGAATTAAAAGAGCCCTTTCATGCCTATCCTTGAATCACTGAACTAATCAAGGTTGATATAGGATATAGAAAGTAATTAGTAATAAGTAACTAAATACTTTTTAGAGAGAGTAATTTGTACAGTAATCTAATTACACTATTGAGTATGTAATTAGTAACTAGTAATTCATTACTTTTTCAGAGTAACTTACCCAACACTGACTGGCATAAAGTTGGTTTGACGTTGGACGTTCGATAGTCTGAATTTAGGGACCGTCTCCAAAGTTACATAGACTACACATTAATATAGCCTACACGTTTCTAAATTCAATAGCATTTAAAGGGAATGACTTACAGTCACAAAAACAGCTGTACAAGGTTCATGTGGGTGTCAGGTGTCAGCTATAATGCGCACCTTTTATATTTTTTATATTTATTACAATAAACTGTCAAATAATATGTAAAAATTGCTGTGTATTTCACTACTGTATGGGTTTATACAAAATATACCATTATTTAAAGCATTTTAGCATTTACAGTAGCATTTACAGGGAAAACCAACTTGTACAGTGTTCATGTGACGAGTCTCAGCTATAATGCGCACCACTGTATTTTGTTTACCCATGATAATATGTAATTTTTGTGTCATCACATTTAGAGAATTATTGATGTGTTTTCGTATGCTTAGTTTTCTTGAGTAAACTATATTGATCATGTTTTATTTTTGTTAAAGCCACAATATGGAATATTTGGACCGCTAGATGGCGCACTTTCAAAAACAACAACAAAAGGCGAAGCTAAATAACGTTATGTAGGAGAGTGGAATTATGGGACATGTCGTTTTCATCATCCAGAGGCGTATGGAGATCGCCCATCATGTTCACGGACGAGGTAATGAATTAATTTTATTTTATGTCATCGTAATGAATTAGCTTTTAAGAAACGTGGAATGTAATGCCACAAAATCTACTTTGTCAATTGATTTGGTAGCGTAATGCTACACAGTTTTACGTGTTTAAAACAGTCATACAGTCGTTGTTTAAAAAGTAAATTGGAATGAACCCACAGCATTTACAAGTAACGTTACTGGCTACATATTTTTGTGCGACATATACTGTATTTCATAGGGGAACTGCAACTATTCAAATAATCTGTGCATGAGTATTTTGTGTACAATAAAAAAAAGTGCTTACCTGTCTATTGAAACACATGCGAGAGCGGAGTCTCTGTCGAGTCCAAGTTGGTCGCGAAGCTCTCTCCATTTAGAAAACGCCATGCCGATATTAATCCTTGTTTTATTTCTTCGTTTGTCCATAAGCCTGCTTGCCTCGTTTGGCCTATGTTTACACTTTTTGGGGGTTTCCTTTACTTGCCAAAGAGTAATCGTGATCCATAATAACAGAACAACAGATGCTGCGTCCCAGATGCTGTATGACCACTTCTGCATTTGCGTGTTGCCATAGTTTCTACAAGCGGAACTGAGGGTAGTGCGGAGCAGGATATTAAGTCACTGATATGCTACAAATACAAGGGAGACGAGGGACGGGCCATTATTTTAAATATAGGAATTTCTCTGGATTTGAACATTCTTTGGAACATTTGGGATAATGTAAGTGCACAACTGCATGAAATATATCACACTGTGCAAGTGATTTTTGGATATTTCATAACAAAATTCTTCCATATTGTGGCTTTAATCACTCATTTTGTTAGTAAAAACACATCGCATTTGCGAGTTAAAGGTTTTTTGACAGCTAGATGGTTCCAGAGCCACGCGTTACTTTAGGTAAAGAATTATTTTTTTTGATGTGAATCAAAATGTGAATTTTATTTTATACTTAATTGCTCTATCTGTCAGTTTAATGTTTTTTTGTCTTTCAGTTTTTAATCATTTAAGTGTGTTAATTGAATTATTATAGTTTACAGTTATGTTTATCCAAATTTAACTATGACAAGGGTCCCCACAAAGGTTTGCTTAGGGCCCCCAGACGTCTAGGATCGGCACTGATTCTAAGTGTCACGGTCTGGCAGAAAGAACCCAAATGCAGGCAGCAGTGAAGGGGTTAACAGATACTTTATTTTAACAAAGAAACAAAAACAGAAACTAAAACACCCACGATGGGGAAAAACCAAGAAAACAAGATAACATGCAGAAGACAGAACACAGATGAACTAAAACAGGGTAAACTGAACAACACTAGACAAACGCTAAATAACAGACTTACAAAACTCGACTTGACTTGACTAGGAATATTTAAACTGAACACTGGTACGGACAGGAACAAGAACAACGAACGAGCACAGGACAAAGAAACAAGAGGGTATATATAGGGAACACAAACGAGGGATAACGACACAGGGCAGGTGTGGGGCATAAACATCTCATGGTCTTCCCACATAAAACCCAAGAACTCTGCCCCGATCCCACCACACGACTAGAATTTCATAAACAAGACGGTGGGACCGTGACACTAAGCAATAAATACCACTCCCTAATACTTTATATACTTGCTGGAGGCGAATATTTCCCTGGCAGTCATACACATACTTTTTGCTTCCTATAGAGCAATAAACTATGATTAGTAGGTAGCAAAAACAAGGAGTGATTGACAAAAGCAGACAGAAAATAACCAGGTCTGAATCTGTTATGTGCACTTGATTCAGCATTGCTCTGAGTCTGAATCGATTATGATCTGTTAATTACTGGTACGTTTTACATATCGTCTGGCTGAATACATACAAAGAAAATAACTTCTGCAATTTGAGCATCAACTCATTGTCATTTAGTTTTATAAAATCGGTTACTGAAATGATAGTGGTTTTATGTGAGAGCATCAAATTCAGTCAAGCAAATGCAGTGGTAATATCTTTATTGAAAAACCATGACTACATAGTTAGTTGTACTACAAAAACGATTGCATTTTCAATATTTATACATAACCTCAAGCAGCTGTACAACAAACTTTACAAAACCCTGTTTAGAATATTGAAGCTCCAGGCTTCCTATGGGCTACAGAACCATTAGTGCTATTAAATTAAACAACATTTCTACACATTTCACTTCTGTAACGTACCTCTGAGCATAACCGAGCGAGAAAATAAAAACACAAGCAAGAGACTAGCTTTTAACCACTGGGAATTGGTTGGATTATGAAATTTGGGGCGTCATATCAGAATTGAGTCAGAGTTGAATGTGAGTTTAAGAAATTAAATATAATATCAATCAATTAACTATGGTTTTATTATGTAAACGTGTAGCCATGTTTTTTGGTTGATTTACCATGGTTTAATTATAAATTGTCACGGTTAGACAATGGTAAATGTGTGGTGAAAATGTGCTGTTTTGCTACAAATAAAACAAAACAACTCCAGAGAATCCCCACATTTCCCAGCAGTAACACTTACTCCCAAATATTAATAGTACATCAATAATACATCATTGGTAGTTATTGGTGTAACCTTCATTAAATTCATGTTAACTGGCATTAAATCACGGTCTTGAAAAGATTTTAGAAACGCTGCGTCACTTACTGTACAACAGTAACCTAAATCAATGTCTAAATATCTATTGGTGTTTCAAATAAACATTTTAAATATCTATGATAATGACCTTGGTTGCCATTATTCAATAATCTATGTACCCCAGATGACATAAGAGAAAAACGATGATTTCACAGGTGAAGGAAATCTACGCAATGAAGACAATCATCAGTCTTTACAATACAGCTCACCTATAAATCTCATCGTGGAGAAAATAAAAGAGGGTAAATTTAGATTTCATGGTGTCTGAAACATTAGAAACAATCGCACAATTTGTAAAAATCTTAAACAATCAAAGCAGTTTAGTGTTGAACCTAAAACAGTGAGCAACAACTGTGCAAAATCTCATACATTCAGTTTCGTTCTCCCGTGTTATCACTTTATCTTGCTGAGTGAGTCATTACAGAACGGCATCATTGGTGTATGAAGGATTGCCAAGACCTCCTGCTTCACCTATGTTTGCTTTTCGGCACGACCTCCGTCGCCACAGTAAAACAGCAACCAGCGTAATCAGCACCAGAAAGCCGACGCCCCCCGCAATAATTCCTGCGCTCAAAGCGGCGTGATCAGGCGTTGGGGACTCGTATTGGGCACATGTCTCTTCGCTGACCCCTGCATCATTCATGGCCGACACACAGACCGTCTCTCCGACCTTCATCCCGGGCACAGCACTGTTCCGCCAATATTCCCCGAAAATCAGCTCTCGCTCTTCCCCACCTTTCAGAGTAACCTTATAATGTGTGACCGTGGAGCGAGGGGCACACCAGTGGACGACCACCTGCCCCGAGTGTTCCAGCTTGACCTCCCGAAGCTTCGGGGCCTCGGGCCTCAGCTCCCCTCCTGTCACCCCTCGACAGAGGCAACCTGTCTGGGCCGAAATCTCAGAGCAGGGGGTTATCTGAACCACACAGGGGTCATAGTCACATATACGGGGGATCGCGCGGGTGGTGGTGGCCCCCGGCGATCGTGGGGTGAGGGTTGTCACTGAGCTTGCGTCATCGTAGTCGTCCGCTACTGCAATGATGCGGACACGCGTGACGGGGGGATGGAGCAGCGATGGACCGACGGATGCTGCGCGGACCCACTCAGATAGATAAAGAAGCAGGAGAAATGTGACCTGTGACCCCGACAACATCTTGATTCTGTAATAAATAAAGTTACAAGTGCTGTATTGATTGAAACAATTACATAGAACACACAAATGGAATCATTTGATCCAACTGATGCCCCGATTCCCACTCTAATTTGTTTTCTATTCAGTATCACATCACATTGTGGAGGTAAAATATATTCATGTTTATTTTGACCTTTACCAATGGCTGTCTGTGTGTATGAACAAACAGCCCGGCCGTCCCTTATGGATTTAATTAAAGACAACTGAAACGAACTGAACATCTGGGTGTATTTTTAAGAGGACACACACTGGGCTCTGAATGGAATGAACACAGTGCCTGTCAGTTACCGTGGGAAGCCATAAAGAGGAAGAGAAACCTTGTTTCTTTTTTTAAAAAAAGAATGTTTGTAGCCCGCTTGGTTAAAATTCACGTAAAATAAAGTAATAAAAACACTGGAAATAAAATAACATTTGACAGAGATAGACAATTATGAAATTTAACACAAAAAGAAGCATCACTATTAACTTGTCCCTTTAAAAAGGCATTCAAACAAACAAAATGATAAATAAATATGATGACAAAACTACACTTTCTGCTATGTTTACTGAAGAAGTTTTGCTACTGTTCTTGCTACAGTTCAGAATCTTTGTTTTTATTTTGTTGTGGTGTGGTGAAGATGTTGTTTTAGTCTTTTATATTCCGACATGTCACGAGAAAACCTGTAAATTTACATGAAGGAGGTATTCGAGAGACTCCAGTAAGCAACGACACACAACACCTTAACAACTGCATAACAACACCATCACGCTGGCAGTAAGGTTGGCATGGAAAAGCAAATTACAAAATTACCATTAGTCAAAAGAACTTTTATAAAACTTTGTAAGATAAATCATTAACAAAGGAATAAAGGTCAGAAAGCATTTTAAATGAATGAGAAGATGCCATACAGTAGCAACGTTTAGTTAACGTTTTGGCAGAAACCACAGTTACCATGGTAAAACAACACACAGACCAGTACTATTCCGTAGCTTATGGCAACCAGAGAGAGAATGAAACTCATAGGATTATTTCTGTATACCTGTATGATTTCTGTAGAGTTTGATTCTGTTCTGGTTTTGATGAATGAGATCTTGCCTCCAGTAGACGTCCAGCTTTTCAGCAACTCTTTCTCTCACTCCAATGGTTTCTATTCTATCAACCTTCCTTATTTTCCTCCTGCTAAAGTCCCCTCCCTTTGTACACCCCCTCACTAGTCTGCTTCCCTCCCACCATCCTGTCTCACTCTTTACCTCATTTTTCAAGGAACACTTCCATCTTTCGCCTCTTTTTTCTTTTGGTTCTTTCTGCCCCTCGATACTACCCCCTCACCCCCATGTTTCTTTTCAAGTTGGCTTGCGAGTGCCACCGAGTTCTGTGCTGCCCTGCATGTTAATGTCTTATCCAGCAGCAAGAGGAGGCATGCTGGAACTCATCTGGCCCCTACGAGTGTGTGCGTGTGTGTGCGCGCGAGTTTGCCTTTTATGAAATAGTTTACACAAAAGTAAAAAAATGTCTATGCCGATGTGAATTCCATATTTTTAGTAATATTGTAATATTTTCCAAGAGGAGGGGAAGAGGAAACATGTCCTTTTATGGTCATGTCAGTGGTGGGGTGTCTGTACCTTTAAGGAGAGACAGAACATAGTCAATGTTTTCGCAGTCGTCAACCATACACACACACCCCCCCTACACACACACGCACATATTTAGACATGTCTTAAATTTGAATGTTTAATGAATGACAGCTTTGTGTTTTTTAAGTCTTTAACTTAGTGGTGTAACATATAGCCGCAAAAAAATAAGAGACTGTTCCAAATGTTCAATTAATCATCATTTCTAGATGTATTGTGGTCATTCCAGTCTAGCGTCTGTTGAATTTATAAATATTCAATAATTTATAATATTATAATATATATATTATATTATAATATATTATACATTTATAAATTCAAACCACAGGAGTGACATTAAGCAATGTGACTCACAGCATGACAAGACACATAAAACGCTGATCAAAATCCAGGTTATCACATAAAAAACTTTTCCTAAATACATGTAGAAATATGACCGTTGTGTTGCTTAAAAGTGAATATGAACTTGTTTTCTTTGCAGTATTTAAGATCTGAAAAAATACAGAGCATCTTTACTGTTATTTTCACCTGTTTCTCCAGTTGCATAATAAATGCAAATAGAAGCAATACATTTGGACATTTAGGACAAATATTTTTAGTAGTTCGCAGAATGAAACAATAATTATTATTTTACCTAAACACATATGTGTAGTAAATTAAAATAATTTTTGAAATGTTTTTTTTCACGGCTGTATACTGCTCTACTATTATAAATCTACTATCAAATCCCTAGCAAATCTAAAAGCAAACCAATTACATGACCTCTATTTTTATTCAAGTCAACGAAATAATGAAACACTGAAAAATAAATGGGGATGAACACTGATGAGGTCAGATTAGATGAAACAGCTACATTGTGGGAGTTAGACAATGTGTAAATAAGCAGAAGTGGTTTACTTGTTGTCCCAGCGGGTTCCTGAAAGCCACCATCAAGAGATGACAGTCAGATTGTCTTCTGTCATCCACGCCCACATCCTGAGTCAGAGACACCCATCGACAGCTACATGACTCACACTATCATGAGAAGAAGATCTGTGTCGGACATGTAGGATCACGCCAGGTGAACGCCGTATCTATGTGTGCATGAGGCGAGAGACAAAACACACATACTCACTGTCTGAACATTGTCTCAGATGAGAATCTGTCTTTGCCAACCCAATACAGGTGGAACTGGGGCTGGTGTTTCATCCTTTTTAAACATTACAGTCTAAAAAGCTAAAAAAAGTCACTGGTTTTTCATGTTATTGGCTGGGGGAGGAGATACATTTCTAGCCCAAATGGTGGCCTTGTTGTCAAACTTAAGGTTGTCACAGCGTGAACCTGTTCTTGGTTGACAATGGCTCAAGAAAAAAATATTTTACATTAAGGTTCTCTTCATAAAGCATTTATAAATGTGTTCATTAATGATTAATAAGTCATTTACAAAGGCATTATAAAGCAGTTATAACTGCATGAATAAAAAGGGGGATTCTAACGAAATATCTGCAAAATAGTGAGCCATTTTTAACTCACATGTTATAAATGCTTAATAAATGTATTTATTCATTATTTATTTTACTCGAAAGCAGATTCATTATTATCTTGATGTTGTTTGCAAAATAGGCTGTCAGACGGGAGACCGTAGGGTGTTATGTTGTTTTTCTTTTTATTGTATATTTCATATCTTATGTCACTTTTCAAACCCTGTTGCTTACCTGATCCGATTCCCAATGTCTTCCGGTGCCCTCCAGAATGCCTTCATCTTTATGCTTATCCAAAGCAGTTTTTTCTTGCTTACCAAGATAAATTCATCAAACTTTTGATCACTTTTTAACACTAAATGCACAAAGGTTGTTGTAAATTTGTTTGTTTACGATGTTTTATTAATGATTCAATTACTTCCAATAGTTAATCAAAACCAGAAAACATTTATTTATTATTTATTGTAGAAACAGAATGCTCACAAGGCTACATCTCTATATGTGAATCATATATTTAGAAGTATTGACAGCCCATGAAAGTGCACTTTAAAGAAAGTGGATGCCTGTGAAGTATTCACATTTATTAAGCATTTATAACATGTGAGTTAAAAATGGCTCACTATTTGGCCGGTATTTTGTTAGAATCCTTTTTATTTACGTAGTTATTACTGCTTTATAATGCATTTGTAAATGACTTATTAATCATTAATGAACACATTTATAAATGCTTTATGAAGGGAAGCTTAATGTAAAGTGTTAGCAAAAATATAAAGAAGACAATATGAAACATTATCAACATAAATTGTCCTGTTTTCTATCATTTTGTCTCTGATTTTACATTCTAAAATGTATTTTCTTAAAGTGCTTGCAACAATGCAATATTGTGAAAAGCACTTTAGAAATCAAGTAATTATACAGGTATGTTGAGAAAGATGTGGAGAGATAAACTGAGCATTTGAGGGGCCAGACTGATTCTATCTTTGATGATGCAGACAGCAGGTGTGTGACATCACTCACTTACGTGTGCAGTCAAAACACTGAAACGAAAAGCAGACAGCTGCGTATGTGTTGAGACGTATGCATCGCCATCTCTCTCTCTCTCTCTCTCTCTCTCTCTCTCTGCTTTGTAGTTCGTGTCTCATTCCTCCACCCACTTCTTCCCTCACTTCTCTCAGCTACACTCTATTAAAAGAATCTAAAGCCGAAGGGAGTAATCTGACCCTTGACCTTGTCACCTTTGCTCCAGTCTCACACTCACGCATTCGATTCTAAATCCACAGGGATGGAGACGTCACATGAACAAAAACATTGGAAAAGTCCCTTATGTCATGACACTGGCATGAGCATGAAGAATTTTTACTAATAAGGAAAAGGAGATCATATGTGTCATTTTCTGAACGTGATTCTTGTGGTTGCCTAAGTCACCAGCATGATATGCAGTGGCCGAAGTGGTTTCTAGACCATTGCTTTGTGGTTACTAAGATGCTAGGGCATTATGGGTTGTTGTCAAAGTCAAACTTACAGCTTTCATGCAAACAGCTCGGTTTTAAAAACTACAAACATCTTTCTAGGAATTTATGATCTGTAACATGGCATAAATTAGCATTAGTCAACATTAGTAACATTAGTTAAATTCAATCAACATTGAGTTGATGTCTTCTGTAAACAATAAAGTATTATATTATGTTTTATTCGGGTAAAACAGATGATTGCTGTAGATATATAAATGTTTAATGGCAGTTTGTGATATTATACACTTCCAATGATAATCAAGGATGAATTAACTTTCAAGACAATGTTATAGTTCCCAAATGATGTGTTCCGTGTTACAACCTCATCGTCTGGAAACAACCTTAATTTCTTTACTATAATCAAGTCTTTGTAATGTAATGTTCCAAAAGATGGCAAGCACTACAGTATGTGTAGTGACCTATTAGGAAAAATGACACGATGCACTGCTTCCACTTTCTTAAGTGATCGCTCCCCCTCCTGGCCACAATAATAAATACAGTCATTTTATTTTGTAAACTAGGTATCGGGAAATATTTCATCACATCATGTTTGTCTGTAAGGATATTCATTCAGATCATTTGTTAAAGGTCTTGCCCTGGTATTACGTTCAGCACGGCCAATAAACCAGATCTCTGCTGCCCTCTAGCGGTGCACAAGTGTCATTGCAGAAAATCGGATTTATCACATCCGCTCGAGCATCATTAATACACGACACATAAATCAAAGCGAAAATTATAATCCTAATTACACATGGAAGTATGCATATAGTTTCAAGTTGTAAACAAAAATAATAATGCGAAATAATCTACACAGATACATTTTTGGTTAAATTTTTTTAGAGTCCAAAAAAGTCGGTTTATGTCAGCCTAAATATTTACGTGATTATTTACAAATAAATACAAACTTTACTCAGGTGAACAAATACATTATTCAAAGGGTAGTCATTATTATAATATATCTATACTACAGTAAACTAGTTAGTAGTAAATATTAAAGTGTAAGCTATGCTGCATCTGAGGGCACCGCACATCACAGTATGATGAGATGAGTGAATGTGACATTGGAGATATTACTATAGGTACTGTACAGGGACGCGCGTCACGGATCCTCCCCCTCCATACCATAATAACCCATCATGGCGACCCAAACACGAGCCATACGCGACCGTACGCACCGATTCACGAGATCCGAACTGACTGCGTCGTTCTGGATAAAGATCGAGACGTTGCTCGTGAACCATCAACAACCTGGACCCGTCTGATTTGTGCCACATTGATGTTTTGCGCGCTTGCCAAACGCCGCAACCTTCGGGAAACCAAACACACGCACACCGATCACCGAACCGACTCTCGCGTCATCTATACCGTTCTCGGCGCGCTTCCTCGTTTTAAAGCAATTACGGGGCGGGACGGGGAATGGTGAGATAGGGGCTGATCTCCGGTTTCCGTAATCCTGCGCCGGTGGAATTTCAATCCGCTCCCTCTGCGGGCGGCAAGGAGGCGGACCCGTTCAGTGAAGATTGTTTACTGGAAGTGTGTCATTGTTTCGCGGAATGTTTAGAATGTTAAAGTGTTACACCATCCGAATGAACGTTGTTGTTTGGAACGTATTAATGTAACGTTGTTGCACCGCAGAAGTGCGCGCGGGGCAGCCCACCGGGATCCGTCGTGAATGTTCCACAAATGAGACATAGGAGGAGTCGGTGCACGTTTGGCTCCAGATAAAGAGATGTGAAGCGAGCTTTGGGCAGGACAGGACGTTTGCTGGAAGTCGTGTCGCTTATGAAGAGCGATCTCTCACAACACGATTTGCGTTTTATCGATCGGATTATGACTGATCATCCGCGCAAAGCTCCGTCCACGCGCGTCGAGAGATTGTTTTGTGTTCGGCTTTTACTTTCGCATCTCTGATCAACTCTACTACACATTTTTTTCGGTTTTCATCTATACTCACGCATGTGATCAAATAGTTTCTTAACAAATACACTCGCATCCGCTTCATCAAGGATGCACCCGGAAAGCCATGATAACAGTCCAGAAGGAGGCAGTGGGACCCCCGGTCCGGAGGTATCGACCCCTGAACCCCAGACCGGACACGACGAACAGCCCGCTTCGTCTGCAATGGAGCAAAACCCAGAGAACAAAGAGGAATGCGAGGAATCGGAGCAGAATATTGTCCCGGAGGACAGCACGGTTCAGCTGATACAGACGCCGCCCGGCGCACACCCGGGACGCGGTTTCGTGCCGCCCGAGGGAGGATTCGGCTGGGTGGTGGTGTTCGCCGCTACTTGGTGCAACGGCTCGATATTCGGCATACAGAACTCGTTTGGTATTCTGCACACGATGCTGGTGAAAGACCACGAGGATCTCGCGGACCACACGTCACAGTTTAAAGTGGGTGAGTGCCGTGCTGTGCTGTGCTGTACGTGCGGCGTCAAAGCCGATTTCAGGCACACTGATCCTGAGAGATTAACGGATCACACCTGGTTTTAGAGTCCCGGGTCAGAGGGGCTCAGACCGAGTGACAGCTGCCCAAAGCTGCTCTCTGGACCCCATCGCCTGCTTTCATATTGATAGTTACTGACCGCTACGTGACATCTCATTGTTTCTTAATGAGAAAGTCTCTGATGTTTGTTATTTAATCCCATAGCATTTGTGAAGTTTTAGAGTGTTGGTCTACTGGTCGGTCACTGTTGACTGGTGCTGATAATGCTAGCCACTATAATGAGAACAACTGTTGATCAATTTCTTTGTCGTTTTTATAATCCCTGTAGAGTCCATAACCTTGATTTTGATATAGAAAACAAGATGTTTTCTAAATCACTAGTTTAATGACCAACAGAAGCAGATGTGACCACCACTGCTTCACTGCGACTAATAACAGATTTCATTTTCTGCTCGAACGAACCAGCCAGAACTGAATCCTCCGAACCAGCCAATGTCCCCGACAACCCCTGATTCACTGCCAGCACAAACCAGTCCACACGCTAATAACCCCCTGCATGTCTCGCAGGCCTCGCCGCTTGTCTCACCATCTGTTCTGCATGTTTGCTTACTTTTAATGTTCCAAATCCCGCTTGGGTGTTCTGCTTTCAACTTGAAGTTCGATGTTTACTTGTTATGAATATTAAACGAAACAAGCCCAGTGGAAGATGAATGCCTGATTTAAAGGCGTAGTCCACCTCAAAATGAAAACTCCTCAATTATTTACTCACCCTCATGTCATCACAAACCTGTTGGAGTTTCTTTCTTCTGCAGAACACAAAAGAAGATATTTCGAAGAATGTTGGTCATCAAACTCCATTGACTTCCGTTATGAACACAAAACCACTACAACATTTCTTAAAAGATCTTCTTTTGTGTTCCACTGTAGGAATAAAGTGTGATGTTTGGGCCGTTCTTTCACGCTGGAGTCTTACAGATAAAGCTGATGTTCAGTGTTTGCTCTTCTCTTCAGCTGCGAACTTGTGATGGTACCCGTAGATTTTGATGTACTTGCTGTGTGTGTGGACATCTGTTTTTCTCTCTGTTCTGCTACATTCTGTTTTCTTTTAAGATAGCGTAGCAGACTTGCCCAGTGTTATAGCATTGTGAAAGAATAATAGACATTTTTGACCGTCTATTTGGACGGTTGTGAAAGCAGAGTTGGAATTCAGAAGAGCGAATGCCAGGAACTGATAAAAGACATTGTGTTGAGGTTTGCACACTCCATTTAGCAGCAGAACGATTTCTTACTGTGAGAATAATAAGAAAGTTTGGTAACACTTTACAATAAGGTACTTTTTGTTAACAATTAGTTTATGCATTAGCTAACATGAACTATACTACAGCATTTATTAATATCAATTCATGTTCATTTCGGCATTTACTAATACACTATTAAAATCAAACGTTGTTAACATTAGTTAATGCATCATAAACTAACATGAATAACTGTATTGACATGAACTAACATTAACAAGGAATAATAAATGCTGAAAAACTAAATTGTTCATTGTTATCTAATGTTAACTAATAGCACCTTATTGTAAAGTGTTACCGAAAGTTTTTACATTTGCACATTAGAAAAATCCTGTAAGGTTTTTGTAGCAGTATTTTCCTTATCAACTGGAATGATTGAAGAATTTTTAAAATGTAAAGTGAATAATATAAAATTGCTGTTTCAAACAAAAGTAAGACCAACTGTTTGAATGAAATGTGCATATTTGCTAAGTTGGAAACACCTGTTTAAAGGAATACTTCACCCAAAAATAAAAGTCTGGTCATCATTTACTCACCTTCGAGTTGTTCCAGATCTGTATAAATGTCTTTGTTCTGATAAACACAGAGAAAGATATTTGGACGAATGCTTGTAACCAAACAGTTCTTGGACTCCATTGACTCCCATAGTAGGAAAAAACACAATGGTAGTCAAAAGTGCCCCAGAACTGTTTGCTGTCCTACATTCTTCAAAATATCTTCTTTTGTGTTTAACAGAACAAAAAAATTATAAAGTAACTTTTCCTACTATGGGAGTCAATGGGGGGCGAGATCTGTCTGGTTAGAAGCATTCTTCCAAATATCTTTCTCTGTGTTCATCAGAACAAAGACAACAACTCGAAGGTGAGTAAATGATGACCTGGGGTCTCATTTATAAAACTGTGCGTAGGATCCTTACGAAAAGTGTACGTGCGCCCGAAAACCAAAAATAGCATACGGCAAATAATATTCAGATTTATAAAACCGTGCGTACACACACCTGTAAGCAACATTCGCTTTATAAATCACAGATCACCTGCAAGTGTGCGTACGTGAATCAGCCTGATGTCCCGCCCTGTACACGCCCATTTTTACGCGTATTATATTGTATTGTCATTGTGTTAAATGTCTGTACTAGAAGCTTCCAACACCAAAGAAAATTCCTTGTGTGTGCAAGCACACTTGGCAATAAAGCTCTTCTGATTCTGATTCTGATTCTGATTTTACTCATAAGTAGTCAATGCAAAGCACCTCATGCATGCTGATTCGTATATTAATAAGCCTGACAACCAATCCGCTTGTTAAGCCTGACGTCACGCACCATAATGGACGTATACAGTTTCTGGGTCCAACTGCTAAAACCCCCGATCCCATCCTTTATCTCCGTAACGAAATCACAAATGGCCACACATGAGATTCACTGAGATTTCCAAATTATTAATTGTTATAATTATTGATAATAATTATTTTCTATTTTCTGCAATCTAAGTTCACTAGCTCACCATTTGTGTCGCCCCCAGTCTCCAGAATGTGCGTACGCATGGGTCAGAGTTTGCTTGCAGGTGCGCAAATTTTTCCGTCAAGTTTGTTTTTATAAATCCCATCTTTTGCGTGGGAAGTGGCATATGCCTCTTTCAGGGCATGTTTTTTGCGTACGCAACGGTTATAAATGAGGCCCCAGACTTTTATTTTGACAACGCTGCTGAGAGTTTCAAACAGTCTCTCACTCTCTCTCTCTCTCTCTCTCTCTCTCTCTCTCTCTCTCTCTCTCTCTCTCACTCTCTCACTCTCTCTCTGTCTCACTCTCTCTCACTCTCTCGCTCTCTCTCTCCCCCCCTCACTCTCTCTCTCACTCTCTGAGGTGATTTGATTGGTCCGTGAGGGACTCGGGGTAGTCTGAAAACATGCAGGGCTTAAAGGGGCGTGTCCAGCGCTCACGTGGTTCGTCCTGCCCGAAAACTTTAATCTCAATAGGGGTTTGCGGGAGACACTCCCACCCAACTTTACATGTAGATTAACACAAAAGGGCTCTGCTCAATGAACTCAATCGCTCTCGGCTCTGTTTGCGTCCCGTGCTGTTTACCTGTTCAGTCTACGCACAGACCAAAGTTCGAGTGCAGCCGAACAGGAGACAAGTGTTGGGTAAAGGTGAAAGCGTCACTGATTTTTTCCAAGCGTGAGAAAGTCTGTGAGAATTAAATGAGATATTAAAGACATCTGTCATTTTCTTTCTTTCGTCTGCCTTGACTTTAAATTCAAATCTGGCTAAATAAATAAGGCATGCCATAAAAATATGTGCATTTGTATCTTTCCTGTAAGAAATAAAAGAACAATACGTTCAAGAATGATCCTGCTGGGAATTTCTTCCATTTAGTCATAAAACATAAATGTGATTAAAAATCCACTCAGAGCTCCATAACTAGATTAGCTGTAATGCATCCCAGTTTGACTAAAGTCAGGTCACAGTGCACAAGTACGCCATGTTAACCTCAGTATGCACATCTGGGGTTTGTGTGTGGACGTCTGCACACGGTCGACTGCACGACATCACTTCTTTTGCCCGTCTGTGGCTGTACAGTAGCTTTGCAGTTTAACACGAGACCTGGAGGCAAACGGCAGAAATGAAAAGTTTCTGCACATGTAACACGATTATCAGCGTTGACTCGTCACATTTACACATTTGGTCGTAAAGCCGTTTTCACAATGCTGTAGCACAGATGACTGATCTCAAATCCAGATCCCTCAACGCTATCAAAGCGTGTTCCTCTGCTTCTGGTTTTTGGATCTCAACCCTGCATGTCAATGACCCACGAGGGTTTGAATTCGATGTCCTTCGAGATGAGTTCAGACAGCTCACAGCTTCTCTTCTTTTAGATCTTTGACATGATTGTTGATTTTGTTAGACATTTCCATTCCTTTTTTTTTCAATATACAGAAAATTATTGTTTGTTGACCAGTGGGTTTTGATGTGTAATCATTGTTATGATTTATTCTTCACTGTGTAATTCTGCAGATCTTGTTCGATCTGTTGTTCGTCTTCATGTTGCTTCTGATAAATGACTAAATCAAGATGTAATGTACACGTCATTATGCCATTATTTATGTACATTTGCACTCAAGCTGTCATTACTGTAATGCATCTGGATGATGTACTATTTAATTCCCATTTTTAGTTTTAATTTGATTCTCATAACGGTTACGCAGGGTTTTTTACTTAAAAAGTACATTCCTCAATATTTTTAAGGACTTATTTTGGTTTATGGAGTGTCCGACAACAAGTTTATGTACATACATGATGTAAAAAAACTATTATTTCGTAATAATAAGCAGTTTTTATTACCTTACTTCTTAACTGACTCTCAAATGATTCATTCCGCGATTCATCTGTGTAATCTCCGCCTTTCCGCCATAGTCTGATCTGATTGGTCAGATAGTGTAGTCTGCTGTGATTGGTCAGATGGTCTAGTCTGCTGTGATTGGTCAAATGGTCTAGTCTGCTGTGATTGGTCAGATGGTCTAGTCTGCTGTGATTGGTCAAACGCGTTCAGCATGTGTCGCAAATGGACCGCCTATCATTACTGCTGTATTACGGTTTGCAGGTGGTTGGATATTAACAGTGTATAGAGAGAGATGGCGTCGATTTTACCTTACCAGTTCGAGCCCGAGTCTGACGAATCATTCTTTAATCCTTATACAGATGCCAGTAAGAAAAAGGACTGTTTTAGACACTTCTCTTGTAACAGTTAGTTATCACGGCATACAGTGTACGGTGTTCGTATCTTCAGATGTTATTATAACTATAGTACACCACGCAGTTCTTGAAATAAAGACTTTGCGAGTTAATATGGTTGAACACTTACATTAGCGCAACGAGTTTATAGCTAACGTTAGGTAAACAAACAGTAACAACCCCAAAAATAACGGTAACGTTAGCTAAACACAGACATGAGATAACGTCACACAAATTTAATTTTAAGTAAAGACAAAAATAAAGAGTCACACTTACAGGTTGTGATTCGGTGGAGCTTACAGGTCCAAATAAAGTTGGTATTGCAACATCTTTTAAGGAAAGACGTTTAATGTATCCTGCAGTAAAGGCGCCAAGATTGATGAAGCAATCTTCGGTAAAATGACGCGCGCAAAGTAAAACGTTCGGTTTATACTCCTTTGGTGTCGTTTGAAAAATAAATAGTAACCATTTTTTCCTCAGAAGTTCTTCCTTTGGTAGTGAAAATAAGACTGACTTAGTTTCACTACATAGAACACAGCTTCTCTTAGACATGATGCACACGTCACGAACGAGCTAGTACAGTGTTTGGCCTCTCTCGCTCTCGCTCTCTCATGCAGGTTTTATAATCTGCAATCTCGGTTTTATTTAATTTTCTTTTGTTTTTTATTGTTATTCATTTTAGCAGCTGAATCCATTGGGATCATGTTCATGGATTATTGATTGATTTTTTTCTTATACCTTTGGGTTGCGGTGTGTTTGTGTCATCAACGTGATTATTAACAATAGTTACTACTGTTGCTAGGTAACGCCTCATAAGAAGACACCAGATTTGTCAGCAAAACCTACACAAACAGAGCTGATATATGTGAGTTTTTCTTTCTTAGAGAAGTACAGTAATCCATTTCTAATAGTCACAGGACAGACACACACGCAGGTTTATCTACATCATGTTTTTTGAGCAGGCCATTGAAACGGTTTCTTTCAGAACACGCTATTCCAAATTATAAACTCTTGGCATTGTTCTGAAGTTCCTAACGTGTACTTCCACGGGAACTTCGCAGAATGATCAGTGAAACCTCTCGCTGTGAAACCTGTGGAAAACATACATCTCATGAAGCCAGCGGGAGTCAGATTTAAACCCTGACCCTGTGTTCTTCAACAGAAATACATGTAAACATCATTTGCTTGGTTTGTTACGCCACCGCTTCCTCGCTGGAAGTTACAGGCCACAGTTTTTCACTGAACCTCAGCCAGGATAACACACACACACACACACACACACACACACACACACACACACACACACACACACAGATCTGCGTCAAATATTGAACCGCTGGCCTTAAACTTCAGACACGCTGTGCAGACATTAAACGACCTTTGAACCATGAAAACATTCAGTATGGGTGTTTGTTTGAGGATGACCAGACCTGTACGTTCCCTGCTGAAAAAAAAACTATGGAAACCAAATAAAAACAATCACAGAAATTCTAATGTTTTCCATTAAAGTACATTATGAACCATTAAAACCATTACAAAATACTGCCCTGCTGAAAAAAAACAATAGAAACCATTATAGAAGTTAAAATGGTTTTAAAGGGATTTGTATTGGTTTTAATGGAAACTGTAAGGGTTTTACTGGTATGTGATGGATTCTACTGGTGGGATGTTACTGTAAATCCTATTGGAATGATGCCCAAAACACAATACAAATGGAATTTTGTAATGATTTTAATGTTTTGCCCTGCTGAAAAAAACAATAGAACCCCAACAGAAACCATTACAGAAATTCTAATGGTTTACAATAAAATACCATTATGAACCATTAGCTTTTTCCATTAAATCCATTACAAAATGCCTTTTGTAGTGTGTATTGGGCATTATTCCAGTAGGATTTAACATCCCACGAATAGAATCCATCACATACCAGTAGAACCATTACTGTTTCCATTTAAACCAATACAAATCCCTTTAAAACCAATAAAACCATTATAACTTCTTTAATGGTTTCTATTGATTTTTTCAGCAGGGATGTAAAACCCTTACAGTTTCCATGTAAACCAATACAAATCCCTTTAAAACCATTATAACTTCTTTAATGGTTTCTATTGTTTATTTCAGCAGGGCATACTTGAGAATATATAAATGCTGGTTTTCAATCACCCTGTCTCTCTCTCTCTCTCTCTCTCTCTCTCTCTCTCTCTCTCTCTCTCTCTCTCTCTCTTCAGCATGGGTCGGAGCTCTGGCGATGGGGATGATATTTTTCTGCTCTCCTGTGGTCAGTATGTTTACTGATCATTTCGGCTGCCGGAAGACGGCGGTCTGCGGAGCGTTCGTGGCTTTTATTGGTCTGCTTACCAGCTCCTTTGCAACGTAAATATATGTATATATATATATTTTTTTTAATGTTAATTGCCTTATAATACATCACAGTCATAATTGAAAAGTATTTAAACCAAAGACAATTTCTTGAAAAAATTCAAATGAATGAGAGAGTGCAAGAGTATTGATTTGCAATGATTGCATTCCATCTTTTCTCCATCCGATGCATGTTTTCTCTGATCGCCTCACACAGCCCGCTCTCTCTCACATTCTCTCTCTCTCTCTCTGCCTCTCTCTCATCCGTGTGCGATTGGACAAAGTGCTGGTTTTGGTCCAAGATGAAAAAGCTCTTTATGTAGATGGAAAACATGGAAAAAAACATGTTCCTGCTGTGTTTAGAGTGGAGCAAACACAAACGCTGACTAGTGTACGCACACACACAGTCTCTTCCTTCACTAGGCTTTGTGCACTGATTGTCTTCTGGAGCTTATTACCCACAATCCATCTTGATTAGGTCACGTGACTGGAGAGAAAGTCAAAGAAATGGTTTTGTATCAATTCTGCAGCATTGTGATTTGTGTAGTCGACGTGTGTCGGTGTGTACTTAACTTTCAACATTCACTTACCTCACACGTGTGTGTATGGCGATGAAAAACGGTCAAAAAGTTAGATTTGCTTTAAACGTCTGTACATACAACTGCGATAAAAAAGGGAAAATACACACTTTACCTTTAAATCTGAATAGAAACAATAATGAATCTCACATGAAAAAGTTGTGTACTTGAGGATTTACTATAGTCAAATTCCTGTGTTATGCTGTAGTATTCTTAGTATTTACTACAGCGAAATGACTGTAAACTCATGTAAATTGAAATATAGTGAATACTAGAGCATACTTTAATATGTTAAGATTCAAAACAATACAGTTTTACAATAGTAAATCCTATAATATACTACAGTGTTTTTTCATGTGGGTTGAATGGAGACTTTCAATGGAAAGTTTTGAACCTACAACCTTCCCATCATTGCATCTTCAGACTTCATGTTTATTCTTTAAGTCTTTATTTTCTTTTGTATATGAAAGCGCACACACACAACGCTCTCCTCTCTCTTCTCAGCACGCTGGCTCTTCGCTACTTCACATATGGAATACTGTTCGGCTGCGGATCCTCGTTCGCTTTTCAGCCGTCTCTGGTGATACTGGGGCATTATTTCCGGAAAAGGCTGGGCCTGGCCAATGGCGTCGTGACGGCGGGCAGCAGCCTCTTCTCGATGGGGCTTCCAGTGCTCCTGAAGGAAGTGGTGGGACCGCTGGGTCTCTCCAGAACCTTCCAGACCCTCAGCCTCTTCATGCTGGTCCAGACGCTGCTGGCCCTCACCTTCCGTCCGCTCATGCCCAGCGGGATGTGTCCGATGCCAGGCATGGGGATGGAGGGAGGTCCCGCGCCCGGCTCGGAGTCGGCGAGCAGGTGGCAAAAGGGCCTGGCGAAAATGAGGAAGTACTTTAACGTCCGAGTGTTCAGCGTGCTGGCCTATCGGCTGTGGGCGTTCGGCGTCGCCACGGCCGTGCTGGGATACTTTGTGCCGTACGTACACCTGGTGAGTTTGTTGTGCAGATGTGCTGGTTGTAAATGGGATTTGTGTTTCTGTAGCTTGACTGGTAGAGGACTGCGTTAGAGCAGAATGAGTTGGAGATTCGATTCTCGTGATTCTCATACATCATACACACCTCTTTGAATGAAAAAACATCTGCCAGATGAATACGATGTTATTGTGTTCTGCTTTTAAACCGTGCAGGAAATTGAAATCGAATGACTTCGGCGATTCATTTAAAGGCGAACGAGGTGCAGTTTTCATTTTGCTTTAGAAAAATAAATGAATCAATTACAGATACGTGTGTATGTTCAGTCTGGGAAGTGTGCCCAGCAGGTAGAAAAGCGCTTCTCACTCTCAGCGGGGAGTTTTATTTACGGCAAATTTCCGAGCATAATTAATAAATCACCTTGCACACATTTGACTCAAAGCCTGGCACATTTTATGGTGAATTTCACAAGTAATTTATCATCCGACCGTGGACAGATCGTTTACACACCAGATGTTCCAGATTTTCAGGAATAAATGGGTGCGGGTGGCTGAAGTGATGGATGGTGTTGTAATGACATCTTATTAAATTCAGTAAAGTCAAATCCAATCCTGACGGTCTCATCTAACCACATCATGGCTAATGCATGAGTTTCTGTATCTGTTCATTGACTAAACTCCCACTGTGACCCAAATTCTGTCTTATGGCAGTAAAAGCCCACAAACCCAGACGTGTGTGTTCAAGAGCAAGGCTATCCATGTATGTAAACGTAAACAAAAGAAATACCAAATGCGCTGTGAAATTTCACATATTGAGCCTCTTTGTACGACTGACGGAGCTGTTGTTTCACATGTCTGAATGGTGAAAGCCCATAAGAAAGAAAAATCACAGATGAGATCTCTTTAATATTTGATTCATTTCTCATGGGTTCTGTTTTTATTTCTCCTGCACAGTTTAAGTTGAGTTTAAAGGTCAGACAACGTACTATACGAGCGAATGGCTGAGGTCATGCATTGATAATGCTTTAGGCTGAAATATCTAATGCTCCCTGCGTGACGGTGAGTCCGTGTGTGATGACTCCACACATGTTCACTTCGTGAATTATTCATTCACTTCGGGTCATCTCAGGACAGACTTGCTTAACCTCTTCTTTTCACTAATGGTGATGGACATACATTCACATGAATGCTGCAGTATTCTCGTTCTTGGAGAAGGCATGGATTTTTCTACTCGGATTTAGGCTCACAACAGTGATTTTCATGTGACGTTTCGGTGTTTGTCAAGAGAAAAGCCTGTGATATATGACACGCTGTGAAATACAGCACGGGCGGTGCGGTGCGGTGCGGGTGGTGTTGCAGTTTTCTTGCTCATCATGCAGAGAATTGCTGATAAAAAACAACAATACACACCGAGAGCACCTGTCACCACATTTATATTTTTTTTTCCTAAATACATGTAAAAATAAGATTATATTCTATAATAATATAGAATTATATTGCTTAAAAGTGAATATAAATTTGTAGTATTTGAGGTCTGAAACAATTCAGAGCATCTTTATTGTTATCTTCACCTGTTTCTCCTGTTTTCATTTTCTGCAAATAAATAAAAATAGAAATATATATTTTTTGGAATCTGAGAGAAATATTGTTAGCAATTAGCAAAATTTGATCTAAACACATACCTAAAAAGAATTATTAAGAAAAACTGAAAATGATTTTGAAATCCTCTCTTAATTTTAATTTGTTCTATTTTATTCATATTAATTAAATGAATATATACACGCGGCTGTATGTTAAACTCAACTGTCTTTATTTAATGCAGCCATGTTTAATATTGACTTTTGACTAGGGCTGCACGATTATGGGTAAAATGATCATCAGGATTATTTTGCGCAAAATTTTAATCACAATTAATAAAGACGATTATTTTGTCAGTTCACAACTTTAGTTTTTTATTTCACTTCAGCATGTTTATTAAGCCGTTACTTTACAGCCAATGAATATGTCATAAAATAAACATTTTGTGACCTTCGGAATGAAACCTTTTTCCATGAAAATGAAAATTATTTTTTTTTATAAATCATTACTATTGGTCACCCTTCGTGTTTGTCTGTGGGTTTTGCAAAAAAGTATTAAAATAGTACAAATGCAGTGAAAAAGAAATCTTTTTCATTTCCTGTAAAGTGGCAGATTAGAAGATATGAGCTTTGCAATGATCTGGAGTTTTGTGCTTGCTTTCAAAAGAGGTTATCACACCGATTATGCTCAGTTAATTTTGGGAGGCAGAAATAGTTATCACCATTAAAATACGATTAATCGTGCAGCCCTACTTTTGACTTTTTTAAATATATATATTTTTTGCATTGAATCACTTTATTGTTTTCTTCACTATTGTAACTTTGGATAAAATCATCTGCTTAATGTCTTCATGTAATGATGTCACGCATGACAATCTTTTTAGGAGCAAAGTTGTATTGAGTGCTGAACAAGCACTAGATTGAATTATTGAGTAACTGTATGTGCACTGTTGTTACTGTATGTTGAAATGTTGGTATGTGTTTGAAGAAAGTGTTTATTGGGTTAGCTGTGAGTTGTAAATGTGTGTGTGTCTGCTGTGTGTGTGTGTGTGTGTGTGTCTGCTGTGTGTGTGTGTGTGTGTGTGTGTGTGTGTGTGTGTGTATAAAAATGATGAAAGAGACCACCCACTCGCCACAATCTCACACTTCTAACTACAGTCTTGTTTTTTCAGGCTTCGGACCAGAAGTAAACATCTTGTCCCGGCTTTTGTTGGACATGTGTGTGTGTGTGTGTGCTTGTGTTTGGCCTCTGAATGTGGTGGAGATAGAAAAGCCCCTCCTACAGGTTAACCCTAAATGCCAAATCTCACGCCGTTTGATGTGCCCCTAAGGTTTTCTCATTCAAATCCTTTTCAAACGACATCCAGTCTTCAGGCCTGTGATCTCCTCGCTCAGGAAACATTTTTTTACTGTTCTTTTTATTTTTAACCCCATGTCCTCCTCCTCTCGCTTTCTTGGAAACAAGGGCGTCTGTGAACGGAAATATTCAACTTATAGTTGACTTTCCTGCGTTCCCACCGCAGAGACATTAATGCGGTCATTGACCAGCTGAGAACAAGGGCTTTTCTGATGCCGATGGCCGTATGAAAACACTGCTCGGGTGGTTTTCAGAGGTCACATATTTACTGCCGTTAAAAATGTCGGGGTCACTTGACTTAAATTAGTTTTGCAGACAGAAACTATAATAGTAACACATTTTCATTCGTTTTCTTTCAAAATGTTTAATAGACTAAATATTTGTGTCATGTTATAGTTTTGATGAGTTTATAAATTTTGCAGATTAATTTTGTGCGGGAGAAGTTTGGAGACACTCAGAAGGAGTGGATTCTGCTGGTGTGTATTGGAGCTTCATCTGGGGTCGGCCGACTGCTTTTTGGGAAAATTGGAGACCTCATACCCGGAGCAAAGAAAATCTACATGCAGGTGCAAAAATCCGAATTTATAAATGTGTCATTTTTTGAGGTTTCATGAGATGTGTTCATAAAGCGATGTCTTACGGGTTAAACATTCTCATTTCTCATTATTTCTCATAGACATCAAAGAGATTAAATGGAGAGCAAATGGAAACTTTTGCGAACATCTCATCTGCGTCTCAGATGTTTCTCCCGAGAGTCAGAAATCTCACAAATGTGTCTGTCATCAGAGTTTGAGAAGAGACGTCAACAAAGTCTCAAACTGAGCTCAGATTTGTCAAAACTCAACATGATTGAAGATCTCAATATGAACTCAAACATTTCTCTAATCCAGATTATTTGACCTCTTCAATCTACATTCATTTTACACCTTCATGCGTCTCAACGATTACACTCTCATTTGATTCTGCTTTTAGCCATTTTATGAGAAACATCCGAGACCAGGTTGATACTTAAACGAGTACATTAAACTCAACATGATGACAAAACACGTTTAACAAACATTTGCAGTGGTCCAGATGTTAATAAAGAAAGAAATGCTGTGGGTTTGTGCAGGTGGCGTCGTTCATAATTCTGGGCGTGATGTCCATGATGATTCCTCAGTGTGCGGTGTTTGAAGGTCTGGTTGTGGTTCTTGTGTTGATGGGACTTTGCGATGGCTGTTTCATCACTATCATGGCCCCCATCGCCTTCGAGTTGGTCGGGCCCATGCAGGCGTCTCAAGCCATCGGCTACCTCCTGGGTCTCATGGCCTTACCCATGACGGCCGGACCACCCATTGCAGGCGAGTATCAAACGTGATGCTTCTTTCTCCAGATAAAACACACACAGACTTTCTCCAGTTCATGAATCTATTGGACAGGAGATTTATTTAAGAGGCCAAATTCCAAGGTCCCGCCGTCTCCTCGATGAGCACATTTCATTTGGACGTAAATGCTCTTGTTTAACAACAGACTCCGTATGTTCTCCAGGTTCCAGCCTCGATGGCCACATTTGAAACGGACTATTTTCTGGCTCATGCTCTGATAAATGTACCATACTTTCCGCTCTCAGGGTTCATTTGTAGAATACCGGCGTTAGTTCTCAAAGCTCTGGGGGTCTGGAGCGCCGAGCCCTCATCCGTGAATTTAAAGCATCATTTCTAGGATATATCCGTCTTCGCTGCACGGGCCGCTCGGTTTGGATTGGCTGTGACATGCTTGTATTTCACAGAGCTGGAACCGCGAGCCGACTCCTCCGTGTTTATTTAAATTGCTCGCGACCTTTATCGTCCCTATAGGAGCCTGATGTTCGTCTCACCGCGGTCCGTCTTCAAAGTCTAAAGATATGTTTTGATAGAGAGACTTGAAGCCTCATTGATATTCTTCATGGAGTGACGATCAGACATCCAGACCGTTTGAAGAGATCGACTGTGAATTATTAGATTAGATTAGCATTTTCACGAAATAAAAAGTCTAAAAACGGTTTATTCTCAAATAGATGTTTTCTATAATATCCGTCTCCTCCTCAGGCATCCTCCGCGATCATTTTGGGACCTATCACGTGGCGTTTTATCTGGCCGGCGTTCCTCCGGTGGTCGGGGGCATCGTGATGTTTTTCGTGCCTCTGGTTCACCAGCGCTCGCAGAGACGCCGTGAAGAGACGAATGACCCGAGCATGGACAAGATGCTGAAGAGCTGCTCTAATGGAGACATGCTGCCGGGATACACAGACATGGAGACACACATATGAACAGCACAGACACAAAGGTACACACATGACAAAAACACATCTGCATTTAAAGACACCAGTCATTTTATCATATCAGTTTTATATCTACAGATCCAAAAAAACGCTCATAATCTCCGATTTGATCATCTGAATCAGATCTGGTGACTTTGGCAGAAACAATTTTCTCAGCGTTTTGTTTTGAATATTTTTTTTATGAAACCTAACCACGTTTGTTTTTCTTGTTAAAGAGCACACACAGTTTTTTTCTTTTGATGTTCATGAGTTTCAGAAACGTGACATTTTTGGCGTGCAGGGGCGCCATCTCGAGGACCTAATTACAGAGCCTATGAGGACTTTAGATCCGAGGCCACAGATTTGCAATTCTTTCACTCTGTTTAACAAATCGTGTCCATAGATTATTAAACCATACCCACGTGTTTCCAGTCCGTGCCCTCAGCTTTTTAAATAGTACCGTTACTTACATAAGTAACCACAAATACATAAACTGTGCTCACGCTTTCACCATCCATTCCCACAGTTTTGCAAAAATTACACCCTAATTTTCACCTTGAAAATGTCGTATATTATAGAAATGAGAATTTATAGAAACTAGATTAAAGATGTTTATTATTTATGTTTATAATTAATAATGTTAATATTAAGTAAAGAAACAAATAGTTATTTTTATTAATTCCCTGTTTATTAATTAAATTAATTTGTTGATGGGATGGGCCTTATTTTCATGAAATTGTATAATCAATAATAATAATAAACACTCGCACAAGTTATTGTGCGTGATCTCCACATGAGAAACTTTGAAGCGCATCCCTGCATTTAACAGACGTGTGATTACTGTGGTTTCTCTCCGCTGGCTTTTAGATTTTCAGCTATTTATTGTAACATTGAATAGGCTTTATTTGCAATCGTGTGATTATCCACGCAGACAAAGTACATGTGAAATATATGAAAAAGAAACCCTTCTACAGTAGGCTATCTATCTCAAGACTCACCATGTTAAATATTGGAATAGAAAAGCATAACGTTGCACAAAAACACATTCATTTCCTTTAGGGCCCGCGCGATTATGGCAAAAATCACAATAAGCCTTATTACTTTTCTTGATATTATTGTTGATTGGCTATTAGATTTTACTTTGAACGTCTGTTAAAAATGTTTCATAACTTTCTGTAAAGTAAATGAATGCTGTATTTTTACATAAACATCCAAAACAAACGGTCCTGAAACATGTCATAACATTTGTAAGGAATCAAAAGCGTGAGCAGGGTTTATGTTTTTATTTGTGGATACAGATTTCAGAAATGAACCGAGGGAACGAATAACAAAAAAATGGATAGTCATTTCAGGGCGGAAGTGCATTTTCAGATTTTAACTAAAGATTATGAGGGTACATGAATTTTAAAAAGAAAATGACCCTATTTACTATATTATTTACGCTGCAATATTTCATGAAAAAATAAGAATAGTAATTTTTTATTTCACTAGGATTTTAAATGTTTACATATTCGTACAAAATAAAACAAAATATTCTGGGGCCCTAAAAGTTTTGTGAATGTGATCATATATGCTGGTGCTGGCTGGCACCTTTTGAGAAAAAAAAAAAAACACTGGTGGGGAAAGTGTAGTCTAAGGGGCGGTTCACATGTCGCGTCTAAAACGGCACGGAAAACGCGAGCCGCACCGCATTCTCTTGTCAAGTGACCCACGGCGCACTCTGAAAAGTTTAAATATTTCCATCTCGACTGTATGCGTGTTGTGACCGCATCGTTCCCTATTTGCGCGCGCCTGCTAAAACAACAAACTTGCGTGCGCAAAAGAGGCAAAATGTGAATGGCCCCTTAGACATACAGTTTTACTTCATTTTACAGCCTAAATACTCTCTGTTGGTGGGTTCTGTTGATGTGGGTTTATTCGAGCATGATGGATGAAATGATACTCAAACTGCTGTTTATTTTTTTGTCTTTCTGTGCTCTGCAGGGATTCATCTTACCAGCACCTGTGGTGTTTATGTGTGCGTACGCATGTGTTTGCTTGGCTCTAATCGAACCCAAGGTCTCAAGACCTTCCCTGAGAAAGACCATCAGAGAACTCAAAGATCCTCCACACTGCCGTTCCTCTCCGTCCGCTCGCCTTTTGGACATCTTACAATCTCATAAAGTAGGAAGACGATGTTATCTTGTGTAGCGCAAGAGCGAGAGCTGCCATAAATTCTGGACAGAGAATACTTCAACGCCTTTAAAAAGGAAACAAAACCTTCGATATTTTGCGGCGAGAGAAGAGGACGCTCGATGGATCTTTCTTTCCATTTATTTTGTGCTAGATATGCAAATCAGATTCGTATGCTTTAGATGTTTTCATACGATTCTTCCCTCCATAGCTTGAATTTGATTTCACGCAAACTTTTGTAAGACAAAAGCGTCTTTCTCTGTGCGCTTTCTGCTCTCGACTTCGATAACCTCAGCCACGTTTTTCTTATCGTAACGTGTCGCAGCTGCGTATGGCTTATGTCGAAATGAGAAGGAAATGAGGAATCATTTCTTATGTTTTTTTAAAATGCTGATCTTATATCCGTATCTGTTTTAAAAATTAGCTATGCAGCAAGCAGTTCACAAACCGTGCCATGACCGAGACTTCAGATTCATCTGGGTCTTATTTCACCCACAAAAACAAAGAAAAGTAGATTCTCATAAATGAAATGGGCCATTAAAATAAGTTTTGCTTTGTGACTTTTTATGACAATTTAACACATTACTGTAAAACATCTATTTCTCATTACACTAACACAGTAATAAATCATTTAAAAAATATTTTTTAACTTTGAATTAGCATAAAACTAACAAATAAATATAGTACAAAAACACCTTAATATTCATAGGGGCGATTTCCCGGACAAGGATTAGGTTAAGCCAGCACTAGGCCTTATTTAAATAAGGACATTTAAGCAGTTTTTACAATCCTGCCTTACAAAAACCATTACTGATGTGCATTTTGAGACAAAACAATGACGCTGATGTATTTTAAGATATGTCAGAGCAAGCTGTTTTCAGTTTAGCACATTTATTTTAGTCTTGGACGAGCCTAAACCCTGTACGGGAAACAGCCCCATTATGTTTACCATACATTTGACATTTTTTTATTGTTTCCTATAATTGTCTTGAAAATGTCACAATGCAAGTGTGTACTTATTCAATTTATGATTTCTTTTTGCTGAGAATTTTAAAGGAGAGATTTGACCTGAACATTTACCCGCAGAGCTAAGGGTATATTTTTTCATCTATATACTGTAAGTGTGTATTTTTTCCTCAATTCTTTTTATTTGGTTATGTTTGTTTGTTGCATCTTAGAAAAAGTTTGTTTCACGTTTGTTTATGATGTAAAACACTTGGCATTTGGATTTGAGCTGAATGGACTCTTGAAAAGACAATCAAAGTGTGATGAAACTATGAAACATGACTGTATAATAATGTTCTGGTTTATAGAAACAATATTGTAGTATTGCACAGAGTGGGTTGAGATGATGATTATTAATCAGTTACTGTGTGAGAAAAGCATCTTTTTTTTATCATTTAGATTTTGTGTTTTTGTATTTGTCATTAACAACACAATGTCCAGCGTGACACCGGTCAGTAGCTTTTCTGTGAGACTTAACAAATGCTTTACAAACTATTGAACTGCCGACATAGACAGCATTTGAAGGCATTGTTCTGCTTTACAAATCTTGCTTTTTAGTTTTTTGCAGTATTGCATCTTTAGCTTAGCAACTCAAACCAATTGGAATCTGTTACACAAGTTTATTTTTTGTGCCGTGTTCTCAGATGATGACAGTGGACGTGAGAATCTGCGAGAACAGAACTGTAGTCTCTTTTGCACGGATGCTGCGCTTTCATCTGCTTGTTTGTCAATTCCCAGAAACCCTTTCACCTCCCGTCGTTGTCTGTGTTGTCATGGAGACGTGTCCATTAGAGCTGGTTCTGGTACATTCTCTGCCTCAGAACTCATTAGATGCTCTTAGGTCAGCTGTGTTTATAAAACAAAACAACAGAGATGGTCACGATTTTAACCAAACTGCCTCAATCTACATTGTCCTTCAGGTCTAACCAGGAATTTACGCTGAAATAACAGAGGGAATCTCATGGAAACTTGTCACTTTTTTGCATTGAGCATTACTCCAAAAACGGTCATTTGTAACAAATACCCTACATAACAATGTATAAATGCATCATTATTATTTTGCGTGAGGGTAATGAGAATAGGGTGAGATTTGTTAGTGCTAATTTAATTTCTTTGGATATTTGTGTGAAACGTGACCTGCTTTCATGAGATTCTTCCAACTAGACCATAAGGGCACCTCTTCACATGACAGTACTGAGTAAACATGACTCATCATGCGTGTTTGAGTTTTTGTTACAGATAACATGATTAAATGATTGTCTTTATTGGAAAAAGACGAAATCATGCATACCTCAGAAGTCTACAGTACTTTATGGTGTCACTCTGATACCCTTTCAACTCTGGTGCACTTAGTTCAGTTGCCTGAAATGATTCATCTTTTCTGAATTGTATGTGCTGATTCATTGTGTGTGATTCATTGAGTGTGATTCGTTGAGTGTGATTCGTTGAGTGTGATTTGTATGTGCTGATTCATTGTGTGTGATTCATTGAGTGTGATTCGTTGAGTGTGATTCGTTGAGTGTGATTTGTATGTGCTGATTCATTGAGTGCGATTCGTTGAGTGTGAGTTGTATGTGCTGATTCATTGAGTGTGATTCACTGAGTGTGATTCATTGAGTGTGATTTGTATGTGCTGATTCATTGAGTGTGATTTGTATGTGCTGATTCACTGAGTGTGATTCATTGAGTGTGATTCGTTGAGTGTGATTTATATGTGCTGATCCATTGAGTGTGATTTGTATGTGCTGATTCATTGAGTGCGATTCGTTGAGTGTGAGTTGTATGTGCTGATTCATTGAGTGTGATTCACTGAGTGTGATTCATTGAGTGTGATTTGTATGTGCTGATTCATTGAGTGTGATTCATTGAGTGTGATTTATATGTGCTGATTCATTGAGTGTGATTTGTATGTGCTGATTCATTGAGTGTGATTTATTGAGTGTGATTCGTTGAGTGTGATTTGTATGTGCTGATTCATTGAGTGTGATTCATTGAGTGTGATTCATTGAGTGTGATTCATTGAGTGTGATTTATATGTGCTGATTCATTGAGTGTGATTCACTGAGTGTGATTCGTTGAGTGTGATTTGTATGTGCTGATTCACTGAGTGTGATTCACTGAGTGTGATTCACTGAGTGTGATTTGTATGTGCTGATTCACTGAGTGTGATTCATTGAGTGTGATTTGTATGTGCTGATTCATTGAGTGTGATTCATTGAGTGTGATTCATTGAGTGTGATTCATTGAGTGTGATTTATATGTGCTGATTCATTGAGTGTGATTCACTGAGTGTGATTCGTTGAGTGTGATTTGTATGTGCTGATTCATTGAGTGTGATTCATTGAGTGTGATTCATTGAGTGTGATTTATATGTGCTGATTCATTGAGTGTGATTCATTGAGTGTGATTTGTTGAGTGTGATTTGTATGTGCTGATTCATTGAGTGTGATTCATTGAGTGTGATTCATTGAGTGTGATTCATTGAGTGTGATTTATATGTGCTGATTCATTGAGTGTGATTCACTGAGTGTGATTCGTTGAGTGTGATTTGTATGTGCTGATTCATTGAGTGTGATTCACTGAGTGTGATTCACTGAGTGTGATTCGTTGAGTGTGATTTGTATGTGCTGATTCATTGAGTGTGATTCACTGAGTGTGATTTGTATGTGCTGATTCATTTGAGTGCGAGTCATGTTGAGTCAGAGTCAGGCCCTAAACACAGATTGTGTGCTGTTTAGTCTAATCTTTGGGTCGTTCGAATAATGATCCATCTTTCAAGATTTCCTCTGTGCCATTTTTGACCGACTTTTCTTTTATATGTGTGAAAGGCAGACAGAATGAAGGGCAAATTGTGTGTTTTCGCCACCGTAGACTTTCAGAAACTCAGGGAGTGCAGACGTTTTTCTTTTGTCATCATTGACCTGTTTTACATCATGCTGGTTTCATAGATATAGAAGATAGTTACAAACACATATTTGTACAGATAATGGCATTTGAGCCTGACATTTTGACAGTGAGTTGAAAATCCCATTTTGTAAGTTCTTGAATCCTGAAAACATTTCAAGATCACATTTCACCCCAAAGCACAAGAGTAAGAATTTACATTTACCAAAAATAAACAAAAAGACCAACTCTTGTTACTGTGATGCATCCAGATGGGGTGAAATGTGTTCTTGATAGGTTTCGAGAGAGTCACCCGCTCAGTTTTTTCAGGTGCTCTTGTTGTCATGGATACAGAGTACTGGTGTAAATGGCTCGTGCCATGTAAGTCTTCCATTCCATTTCCCCCCAGTTTCAGCCAAAATTGCATGTGTGGTGTGTGGTAAATGACTCTTCTGCTCGCTCAGGTTTCGGTTTGATCCTTTACTCTGTGTGTGAACATTAAATGTAATGATGTCACCTGGTCAGCCTTTAGCCACACCCACTGTTTCCCTTTTGATGCAGTGTTTCTTCAAGGCCAGATTATTGTTAGACTTTATTTTAGTTAATGCAAAGTATCCTATAAGAGTGCAGTAACCTTTATTTTTCGACGGACGTTCACACACACAGATATATTTAGCTTGGCTTTGACTTTCAGATCAATATCTCAGACTGATCTCAGCTCTTTCTGATGTGCCTGCACACAAAACACTTGTAAATAGAGCAAAGTACATTCACACGAAGCTTCTCGATTATACAGTTTACAGTCTTCAACACAACAGAAAGTGTACTTACATGGAAGTACATTATGCATAATCAAAGATAAAGCAGAATTAACCTCCAGGGGATGGGGATGAAGTGAACCTTTACTTTGGAGCGTCTGTCTCACCTGGTGCTCGTGTTACTATGGCGATACTTCACATATGCTATAAAGCCTGTGTGTAGTTTATATACAGGCCACGGGGCTTCGAAAACCTCCAGAAGCGGTCAGTAAAATACAGCAGGCTGAATGAAAGGGTCTGTGTTTCTAGATTTCTCTTTATCTTGATTTCTCTTTACACAACTGTAGCACTTGTTTTCTAAACCTCAATCATCATGAAATATTAGCTGTTCAAAAGGATTGTTGAGGCTAAGCTGCTAGAAATGTGTAATCCTGTGTTTGTGTAAAAAGTATTTTTTGATCCTGTTAAATTTTTGTTTTGTTTTGTATTCAACCACCAATAAACATACTATACACCAAACTGTTGTTTCGAAGAATGCTTCCAGGATACTTGGTCTCGGTTTCTTCTAATTTTAGTATTGGTCTTTTCTTTTTCTTACCAGGTCACCAGTGAGACTTTCAAAGTCAAGAAAATGATGAAACTTGCCGCGCGCGCGCGCTCTGTACCCTAAAGCGGGGGTTCCCAAAAGGGTCGCAAGGCCGCGAGGGCGGGGTCGCAAGATGATTTCCATAAATCATTTTTTTTATTAGAAATAGCATATGAAATCAATAAGTGTAACAAAATATAAAAATGTTAGTTAAGTTAGAAATAAAACCATGCAAATAAAAAGCCATCAGCCTTAGGAATTTCCTTCCCCTCGATCATGACCCCTGAGGTGATTACGTCACATTAGAGACCGCATTAGGTCAGGTGCAGCAAGTCCATCTACAGCACCACGTTAAACAGTCCCATGTGCACACAGATTATTTTTCAGGCTTTACGTTTAGGATATTCTTATTTGTCGAAATGAAACGTTGATTAATATCGACCAAAGACAACGCAGGGAGGCCAGCGGAGGAGGGCCATCGTCCTCAGGTACGAAAAGAGGCGCATCCATCAGCACTCCAATCAGTTTGATGAAATTCAACCATCTGTAGGAATAGTTCATAGTTTATGTATAGCAACAAGTAAAGTAATAAGTAAATAACTGTGCTCTTTTGTGTTGTCATTATGCGCGTTTGGGTAGAATAGGTGCATTTGCGCGCAACCTTTGTATACTTTAACCACCTTTAAAGCTTTAACCAAGTGGGGGTCTCGAGTCACTGGCACTGTTATTTTGGGGTCGCGGACTGAAAAGTGTGGGAACCCCTGCCCTAAAGTGTTTTCTAACATTAATCTGAACTGTTGGAATTGTGTTTGCGTGCGCTACAGTGTTGCAATATAATTTAGGCATTGTGACAAAATAATCGTTGTGACCATGTTTTGTGATTGCATAAACAGAATCAGAATCAGGTCAGAGTCTCTGTCCACTCAGCTCTCTTCTGACCTGTTTGTTTGAACCATGCTTGACACAACATGACCCAGAAACTTGGTGCTTGCGTTCATAACTGAAAACCAAATAAAAATGATGTTAAAATGTAAGTTTTTAAATTCTAAATCAGCACCTGTAGAAGGCTATAATTGTTTATAAAGGCATCAGAGTTTTCTGTAATAGCACAAAAACATCTGCAGGGGGCGCTCAGCCTCTGATAAATCCAAACCCTGTCTGCGAAATCCAGACTAAAGTCTCAAAAATGATGAGATAAATCATATGAAGCAGTAAATCATACGGGACGGACATACTTTTTAATAATATGCATCCAATGATATTTCTTTTTAATATACTTCATTGTTCTATAAGTGCCTTTAGCCTTTGTTAAGCAACCTGCGCATTAATATACCTTCTACATGAATAATACAAAAGTATAAGACACAATTTTACGTTGTAAAATCAGATGGGATTTGAAGCAATCATTTAATGTTAATGTTCTTTCATCATTATTTGGTTATATTTGAATAATTACTTGATCAAAATGTTCCAGAATGACTCAATCACCCAACCTCCCCAGTTGGCATTTCAGAGTTCATGTTTCCTGTGCTGTTAGAGTGAAATGAAGTCTTGAATACCTTCTGAAGCATCATGATGATGATGATGATTTTAAACCTCTGAGTAGATTTACACATGTAGTGTTCATCTCTCTCTCTGTATGTCGGCCAGTGTAAGGGTTTTGAGTAAGAGTTTGTTTGAGTTACTAAAGCTTAAAGTCATAGTTGTAGTGACCTGCTTTACAAATCTTACAAATCTGTTTAACAAGTTTTAATCGATTATAGTTGATCATTCGAGAGCAAAAGCGTGTAAATGAGTTCAGTGGGCAGTATTTAAGTATTTTTACTCTCAAGTACATTTTGAAATATCTATACTTTATCAAAACGTATTCACTTTGAAAAGATTTTACGTCACTACATTATAAAGCTTATATCATGGATTTTACTTCACTACATTTCATAAATACATGTTAATATTCTTTGATACTTAAGTACATAAAAATCTGGTACTTTCATACTTTTACTCAAGTATTTTCGCTCAAATAATGTATTATTAGTGTACAGTAATTAGGAATTAAAGGTAAAAAAAAAAAAAAAAAAAAAAAAAAAAAATTAAAAAAAAAAAAAAAAAAAAAAAAAAAAAAAAAACATTAAAAAAAACAAAAAAAAAACACTGATAAAGTACAGATCCTTGAAAAATGTAAAGTACGGTTCACCTTCAAACAGAACGTTCATGAGGCTAATGAACTTTAAATCCTTTTGAATACAACTATTTCAACCTGAACCTGAAATGTGGCCGTGCACAGATGTGACATCATCATGATGATGTGTAACACAGACAAGAAGAGCAGGAAAGTTTCATTCGCTGTGGCCACAGCAGTTGGAAAAGGAATGAGAGAAAATATGGAAAAGACGTCTGTTTTTGATTTGCTTTACTCAGAGTGACGGCACCCCCGGATTCAATCTGTTTACTCACTCCGTCCTGACTACTGAAACAGCACATAAAATCCATAAAAACCTCACTTTTACGTACCTGTGTTGGAATGGTTTGGTGGAAAAGATAGTAATGTCAGTATTTAATTCATTCCGGTGTGGATGACTGAGAGAACGTGTGAGTCATGACCTCTACTCCAGCAGACGACGCATGATGGATGACACACGTGCCCCTGTGCCTTTAAAACAGACAGACTGACTCAGAGGAACAGAACAAACCCGTAACACACAGGTTATGTAAAAGCACACCTAATGTGGACATATAAAGGAATATACAGACATTGCTGAAGTGGTGATTATCAAGCAAACCTCGCGGGCATGATTCCAGGGCGTTACGGGTGGTTGACAGGGCATTGTGCTTTTGTCAGCCTGTTCTGGATGGTTATTTATTAATTCGTGTTATTAGATTACTTATTAGATTTGCCAAGAAAGCACTGATGTTTTCAAAGCCCTACAACCTGCTTTTCTTTGTTTTAACACAAGTAATAGCTGAACTTGAGATGATGTGATTATTTTGATATGGCACACAATCAGTGTTGGGTAAGTTACTCTGAAAAAGTAATAAATTACTAGTTACTAATTACATACTCAATAGTGTAATTAGATTACACAAATGACTCTCTCCAAAAAGTATTTAGTTACTTATTACTAATTACTTTCTATATCCTACATCAACCTTGATTAGTTCAGTGATTCAAGGATAGGCATGAAAGGGCTCTTTTAATTCATTCAAATAAATAATATTAAACTACATAAAGTACTCTTATTAACTGACCAAAGTATTACAAATGTGAGAATTTTACATTAAAGCACAGATTTTAAAGTTAGACTTTGAATTTTGATGTCAATTCCACTATTACACACACATATATTACACAAAGTATTTAGTTTAATTACATCAAAAGTAACTGTCATTAAATTACAGAAAAAATAAGAGTAATCCCTTACTTTACTTTTCCAAGGGAAAGTAATTAAATTACAGTAACTAATTACTTAGTAACTAGTTACACCCAACACTGCACACAATGGATAAGAAATGAGAAATTTTCCTACTATGCCAAATGTTTTACTCTGATTGTACTATTAGATATATCAGAACCGTGTCTGTTTTTTATATTTGTATATAAATCGTAAATCTCTGCCTTGTTTTTATTGACAGAACTTAAATACACAAAGAACTGCAGATCCATAGTTTTGTGTTCATACAATGGAAGTCAAGGGGGTCTGATGTTGTTGGGTAATGTTCTTAAAAATATCTTCTTTTATGAACCTGGACAACAAAGGGTCTTAAGGGTCCATTTTTCGAAATTGAGATTTATACATAATCTGAAAGCTGAATAAAGAAGCTTTTATTGATATATGTTTTGTTAGGATAGGACAATATTTGGCCGAGATACAATCTGGAACCTGAGGGTGCGAAAAATGAAACGATTTTGCAATTTTGCTGCATCCACTCACAAAAACAAAGTTTTGATATATTTCCTGTTGGAAATTTACAAATTATCTTCATGGAACATGATCTTTACTTCATATCCTGTGATTTTTGCCATTAAAGAAAAATCAATCATTTTGACCCATACAATTCAAACATAAAAGTGAAAATCTTATATTACTTTACATACTGTAATATATTTTAAAAATATTGTAAATGATAAACTTTCATGACATTTCTAAGGTGTACATCATTTGTTCACTATAATACTAATAATACTAATAGAGGCGGATGAGTGTTTAATGTTGCTGGTGATGTTTGTTAGTAACTGTTTGTCTTTGATGAGATAACAGGTGACACAATAGGTTCGACAATCTGCTCTCAGACTAAAGCCTTCAGTTCCTCTCCAAGTTAAACACATCCCTGCGAGCACTTCCTGTCAAACAGGAACTGATAGTACGCTCCAGTTTTATCTCCACCAGAACATGGAAACGTTATCTCATTCCTGCGACGTTCTCCGAGTCCGTCCAGGATTCTCTTCAGCACGCCGGCGTACAGAATAAACATTTACCCGTTTTCCGTAAGCCGTATTTCATTCGTGTGCATCCGCCCTTCATTTCACACATATTATAGTGACAGCGACACAAAAGACTGTATTCGTGTGTAGAAATATGTGTGTGTTTTCTCAAGGATGAAGAAGCAGAAGACTAAGAATGTTTAATGTCAGACTGACTGTCGACATACTACAACGAGAAAGAATAATGTATGTGTTACATTAAAAGACGTTTAACCTTAAAACTTTACTTTAAATATTTTATAAAACATAAACCTCACTCTTGTTTTACAGTGCAAAAGTACAGCATATGTCAAATTCAGTAGTTAATCCGGACCAGTATATACAAACAGATAGAAAGAGTCATAAAAATAATCTTCCAAGTGCCAACTAACTTGTATGGATACGTGATGGCACATGTACTGGTAAGTGTGTATTTCCTCAGCAGAATAATCGACTCAAATATAACTTACAGCGATTCATAAGAAACATGTACGCTCACCTAGACAGCAGTTATAAGATCTCGTTTATCATGTTTTGGCTGACGGAGTTCAGAACCGAGACTACACGAATAACACATCTGCCTTTCTTTCTCAAAGTGGTGGTTGAGTATTACAGCCCAGGAACTCCACGCGGAGGGCGATGTCATTGACCCAGCCTGTCGGATGAATCCGGATGAAGCGTGTGAAGAGCGGAGGATCAAACGTGTTCAGCATCTCCTCATCGTATTCACTGTTTCCTTCAAAAATCTGCAGCAGAGAAACACAATACAAAATGAGTATGATGTATTTGATATATTTTTAATGTGATATACTATATATATATTGAAGTTCTATTTATAGTAAGGTGTGTTAAAACCAGAACCTTCTCTTCATCTGTGAGCTGCTCCTTCACACTGTTCCAGCTGCGAGCATCACTGCTGATGGAGACGGTAAATTCAGTGACCATCATCTGTTTCAACATGGATCGAGCTCCCTGTGTTAGCACACCTGTCACTCTCCTCATTGAACCAAAGTCCACCTGCAACCACTCGTGAGGATTATTAGTCTAGAGAGAGAGAGAGAACAAGGTTTACTCAAGAGTCAAAGATTCAGATTTACAATGCCAAAGCACAGAAACATGTAATACACACACTTTCACACAAATACACGTTACAAATTAAAATGTATAATTCATTCATAAAAAGGTTAAATAAAAATACATCAAAGTAAATAAAACATCTTATTAATAATGCATATGAAATCAAATTACAGCTCTGAATGTTTTGCTGTAAATTTTCACATCCAGAGAAACTCTGAATACTCATTAAATCTTGTAAACTAACGGTACTGTTTAGCGTGTGGACAAAATGCTTAAATGCTCTCCTACTTGTAAGTCGCTTTGGATAAAAGTGTCTGCCAAATGAATAAATGTAAATGTAAATAAATGTAAATCACAGTTTTCAATTCAATATATGCAAGAACCTCCGCAACATGAAAACATGTTTTTAACCACGGACGAGCACATAGCATGGTAAGATTCGATTTTTTTTATTTTTTAAACTATACACTTTGAATTATAAGTGGCTTTAGATAAATGAACAAATCAATGGATGGATGGATGGTACCTTAGGTCTCCATGCATTTGCTTGGCCTTCCTGATGGAGTCGGGCGAGGTCAGGACTCCAGGAGCGTAACCATTTATTCAGGAACGATGAGGCTGTGATACTTGTGCCGGGAATCAAGTGACGCTGCATTCCCAACGGCATAAAACAACCTGAAACACATACAGAAACAACCGTGCATGCTCATTAGTATAAAAGTCTTTGATGTTTTCTTCATAGACTGCAGGGCCTTGCTATCCGAAGGGCTTTTTTTTTGGTTGTGAAGCAACAGAGACATTATCCAATCCCAGAGAAGAGTACAAACATCTGAAGCAGTCTTCTCAAACAAAATAGTCAGTGATATTCTGATGAATGAAAGAAGAAAGAGAAAAGGTAAAAGCAGACCAGAACTGAAAATGTCATTCCTCTGACACAAGATGACACGCTCAGGTGCTAACAAAAACATCCAGAGCATTCCCACAACCACATTTACATCCTGATTACTATCCCAAGTTCTGAAAGTGAATCCCTCTTCTTCATCATTAGATACGGCTGTGATGAGTGTGTGTGCGTGTGTGTGTGCGCGTGCGTGCGTGCGTGCGTGTGTGTGTGTGCGTGTTTTGACTCACTGTTGAGGTCACACCCCAGCAGCTCTATCCTCAGGGTGGGCTGTTTCTGATAGGTCAGCGGGTGAATCCTGATGTATCGACCCACGATGGGAGGAGAAAACAAATTCTCTTTTATTTTATAACCGTCCATGTTTCCATTGAAGGTCTGTTGTCAAATAAACAAGAAGAACGTTTCAAAGGTCTAATGCAGTCTGAAGGTATCATGAAACTGTCATTTCATCTTAAAGGGACAGTTCACCCAAAAATGATTTTTTTGTCGTCATTGACTCACCTTCAGGTTGTTCCAAACCTGCATACATTTCTTTGTTCTGCTCAACACAAAGGAAGATATTTGAAAGAATGTCAGTAACCAAACAAATCTCATCCCCCATTGACTCCCAAAGTCTTTGTTTTTCAACAAAGATGAGATCTGCTTGGTTACTGACATTCTTCCAAATATCTTCATTTGTGTTCAACCAAGCAAAGAAATTTGTACAGGTTTGGAACAACCTGCGGTTGAGTCAATGAGTCCATTTTTGGGTTTGGGTTCATTATTCTGTTCTGTTCTGTTCATCATAACCATCAGCACATTGACTTGGAACCACCCACACTTACAGAGAGCTCAGCCAATCAGCGGTCAGACATTGAAAGTCTTAATTTAAGGTCAGAAAGAGGGTGGAGAATGATGATGAGAACTATAACAAATTACAGTACATCATAAAATTCTAAGACCGAGTCTACAACGGACGCGACACGACAAAAGACATTGGAAACGCATTAGAACCTATTATACATTTTGTCCACACTAAAACTTTATAAATGTCGAGTATTGTGCCTTTAAGTTTATTCTTCAGTTTAGTGTTGATACTGACGTAAGATGACTTGGTGCTGTTTCCTATGTAGGTGAACCAGGTCTGCTGGTCTGTGCTGTAACTGATGGTGTACTGGATGGTGAAGCACTCGCTCAGACCCATCGACGTCTTTGCACCCTGCGTCTGAACACCATGAAGGAGCATCGGCCTTAACAGATCCACCTGACACACACAAAGACATAAAACATGAAGAGACATTTCAGTCATTTGACCGATCCAGAACTGTCGGTCAATCACAGAGCAATCAAACGACACCAACAAAGATGTTTATGTTGAATGCGCTCATTTTCCATGACTTTGCAACCATATTATTATGTTGACTCGTATTTATAGCATTTCAAAGTGGGCAGGTCTCACTTTGTCTTGCTGACAGCGAATGAATTATGTGTTGATGTTATATAAGATGTCAAAGGCGTCTTAAGAAATGTGCAACACATAAATCACAGTGGGTTTATATTGTGTTATTCTTAACCGTGATATATGGAGATAAGTCACCCAAGTCCATGACAAGGTCAACATTTATCCATGGCACGGCATGTTATCTTTACAAACAAGAGATTTATTTTACCTGGAGCCAAGAATCGTTTCTGGAGCCCATCCAGGCATTAACAGATCCACTTAACTCCAGTCGAGCTAAACTGGGCTTCCAGTCACCTTAAAGAGAAATCACATTTTCCTGTTTCTATGTGCAAAAGTCATGATGCTAGCGTGTTGTGGGTGGTTGCTAAGCGGTTGATGTTACCTTCAAGTGCACCAGGAAAACTCTGGACTTTATGAAGGATTCATCTATGCCACATCAACTATAGATAGCCCATTAACAATCATGGGAATTCTAGCGTTCTTTTCTCTTTTTCAATCAAATAAACATTGAAATTGGGTAGAAACAAAAACGTTTGGTTTTATATGCATGCACACTTAAAATAACTTCGTAACTTCATTACTGATGACAACAGACTTGTCCATATAGTACACTATAGTACAGTAAATTGATCAACTGTAGCAAATACCGCGTTCTATTTTAATATTTACTAAGGTGCAGTATCTAAAAATTTGACTGTAGTGCAGACTTATAGGGTGTTTCCCAGACAGGGCTTAAGCCTAGTCCCAGACTAACCTACATGTTGGAGGTGTCTTAATTGAACACAACCTGCACTGACACATCTTAAAATATATCAGAGCAATGGTTTCGAACTAAGATGTTTTTTTGTTGTTGTAAAGTATGTTTTAAAAATGACTTCAATATCCTGGTTTAACTAAGCTTAGTCCTGGCTTAAAGGGAGAGTTCACCCAAAAATGACAATTCTGTCATCATTGACTCCCCCTCAGGTTGTTCAGAACCTGTATACATTTCTTTGTTCTGCTAAAGACAAAGGAAGATATTTGGAAGAATGTCTGACAGTAACCAAACAGATCTCATCCCCCATTTACTGCCATGGTAGGGAAAATAAATACTATGGGAGTCAATGTGGGGATGAGATCATTCTTCCAAATATCTTCCTTTGTGTTTAGCACGTTTTGGAACAATCTGAGAGTGTGTAAATGATGACAGAATTTTCATTTTTGGGTGAACTGTCCATTTAAGCTAATCTTTGTCTTGTCTTCATTATAGTGTTTACATTGTATTTACTTGGCCTTACCGTAGTAATCCGAGGCTGTTATTTGGTCATTATTAATCCATCCGGACTGCATTCCTAATGGCTGAATACATCCTGAGGGAAAACAATCTGTTTAGTGAATCCGACACAGATGCAGACAGATTTGTGGATGTTGTAGATCAGTGATTTTGTGCTTACGTGGATTGTACACCAGTAATTTTGCTCTCATGCCGGCCATCTGATGCTCTCCTATCGTGCACTCTATTAACCAGGTGCCTGCCATGGACGGTCTCGTCCCCACCGTCCCAAACACACCTGAAGATCGGTATCGAGACTTATCAGAAAGTTATTTTTTTCTTTATTAAAGGAATGGTTTACTAAAAAAAATAAACATTCTGTTGTGAATTACTCACCCTCTGGTTGTTCCAGACCTATTTAAATGTCTTTGTTTGGTTCAACACAAAGAAAGATATTTGGAAGAATGTTAGCAACTGACATATCTGGGACATCATTGACAACCACAGTAGAAAAAATGGTAGTCAAAGGTGCCTTAGAACTGTTTGCTTTCCTAAATGATTGAGAATAAAGATAGAATATTTTTTCCTGCTATGGTAGTCAATGATGTCCTAGAAATGTCAGTTGCTAACATTTTTCCAAATATCTCCGTGTTCAACAGAACAAAATAATTTACACTTTTAAAATGTTTTTATAAAAAATAAAAGATATAAATGTTGACAGAATTGAACTATCCCTTTAAGGCAATATACTGGACGTGGATAACGCAGTAATGCTGTAAATCATGTGTGAATACGTTCTGTCTGATTGAAGCGTGTGTAGTTTACCCGGATAGAGGTTGAAAATTCCCATGCGGTGTTCCTGGTCTTTCCCGACACTGAACGGCAGGCCGTGGAAATGCACGGCGTGAAACTCTCCTCCACTCCCGACGTTGAGGAGATGCCAGCGAGCCGTCTGATACTGTTCAGTGATCAACCCGGGAAGAGTCTCAGACACATAACCATTAATAGCTGTGTGAGACAAGTAAACACTCTTTAGAATCATCTGGATTTGAGTAAATGTGATGAGAAATGTTTGAGTTGATATTGAGATCTTCACTAATATTGACTTTTGACTGCAGACGAGACAAATCTGAGCTCAGTTTGACACATCGTTGACGTCTCTTTTCAAACTCTAATTTGACTCTTTTTCTCAGGAGAAATATCTGAGATGCAAAACAGATGTTTCCATTTGCTCTTCCGTTAGGAGAAATAATTGAAATCTCAATTCCAACATGATGTGAAAATGACATCATACACAAAAAACAAATGAATGTACCGGCAAACTTGTTGCTGATCTGGAACCACGGGTCGTTTTCTCTGGCCTGGCAGGGTGGGGCGCAGAACTTCCTGATGTTGTAGTCCAGGTACCAACTCTTTCTTTCATCAAAGGTGGTGAAGAGCAGAAAGAAATCGGTCACCCCCGGCTGAAGCAAGACACGTGGACGCAGGGTCCCAGGACGACATATCAGCATCGGACCGATCAGACCAGAGTTAATGTCCTTTTCCTGATGAACACGATAGAAATACAGTAAAAGCATCAATCTGGTGCCGTTTTAATTGAGACGTTATATTACAATGTTTTTCTGCTTTGTTGCTTTGAAACACATTTCATTCACATTTAATTTTGTGTACACTGTAAAAACATGTGTTGGCTCAACTTAATAAAATAAGTTACCTGGTTGCCTTAACATTTTGAGTTAATTCAACCTAATTAACTCAATTAGTCAAAGGTCATATTTTTAAGTTAAAATAACTCCAAATTTGATTTTTAAGTTGAATCAACAAAAAAACAAGAAATAATTTAAAAACGGTCCATTTCACAAACATCGCTCCCATGTTCTTATAAAAACTCTACTCTTGACCGTAATATTCACCATGTTGACATCCGAGTAATAAGCTCCAGCCTTGCAGTCAAACTCTGCCGCTGAAGGCCCTTGTCTTTTTGAGATCCTCCAGCTGTAAACTCGCTCTTCGCCCGGTGGGACGGCATCACCCGGTCCCTCCTCCTTAACCTTGAAACCCTCCGGGTTCATCCCCGGCCCAAAACTCCCCTGCGTCTTATCGTACACGCCATGAAGATGAAAGGAGTACGGTCTGGATGCCAGATTCTTAAAAACCACCTTGTGGGATGAACCAACAAGAGACAGGGTGTTAGCTTTTGAAATATGAATAGAAAAACAGTAAACGAAGAGACTCACCGTGAGAACATCATTGATCTCAGCCTTCAGCACCGGACCCAGAATGCCGAGGTGCTCGTCTAGTTCTCCACGCTGGATGGGATTCTTGAAATCTCGGTCCTGGTAGGCTCTGAAAATCACTTTTTTGTAGGCTGGGAAATATTTCTTCAGTCCTCTCCTCATCTCCCTAAAGAAAAATGAAATATTCAGTGAAGGTACAGAATCTCGTCTGTGTCTCAGATATTTCTCTTGAGAAAAAGAGAATGTCACAAATGTGTCTGTCATCAGAGTTTGAGAAGAGACGTCAATGTGTCAAACTGAGCTCAGATTTGTCTCGTCTGCAATCAAAACTCAATAATATTGAAGATCTCAATGTGAACTCAAACATTTCTCATCACATTTACTCAAATCCAGATGATTTGACCTCTACATTCACTTTACACTAAATTTGTTTGGGTTTATTTCTCAGACGTTGTGTTTGTGACTGTCGCGTAGGTATCGTCACCTCTGTTTAATGAGCTGAGCTGGTCGATTAATCCCATAATCCCACATGGTTTCCTCTGCGGCGATGTAATAACTTCTGAATCTGGACTCTGTGGACCTGATGTTGAAATGATCGTTGTCATTGTGGCCCGCGCTGTGAACGCTTCCGTCGTCACTATAATCATCATAGTCGTCCGTCGTTGATTTTCTGCCGTACGTCTGATTCTCTGAGGAGCTTGATGGGAGTTCCTCAACGTCAGTGTTTGCTCGAAACGTCTTTGGGTTTTTGTAATTATAGCTCAGAGGATCCAAACTCTCCTCCATCTTGTCCCGCTTCAGACCAGAACTTCCAGAGTCTTCCAGCACTTCGTTGTTGCTACGAACTTTCTCCACTTTTACACCCGCTTCATTTAGTTTGTCTTTGTTGATGGTCCACATCTCCCGTCGAATTCTTACTTTTAAATCGGTTTGATTCTCTGACACGACCCCTGAACCTTCTTTAAGATCCTTTAAGTGTTGAATGCGGTTTTTATCGCTTGGAAATAATTTTCCAAGCGCATTGTCTGTTTTATTGGGTTGACCTGATTGGGATCTGTTTTCTGACTCTACGTTTGTAATGTTCAGATTTTGCTGTTTGTCAATTATTTCCGTGTCGTCTGTGATATTAAAAGTCAGATCAGGAATCTCATTTGGTAGCTCCGGCCTCCCCCTGTACGACTCAGAGATGAGCTGGGACCTCTTCTGATGTTCCACAGAATTTCCACTCGTCTCCGCGTCCAGTTGATCCAGAATATCCTGCGGGATACCGCCCGGTGATAGCTCGTCCGTATCTTTGTTCCTCTTGGCCGACAGATATCTAATCTCACACACGGGGCTTCTGTTTTGTCTCTCATTGTCTGAAGAACGGCTGATGTTTCCCCACCCGTCTGCCGAATCCGTCACAGTTCTGTTCCTGCACACGCGGATGGCGATTGTGCGCTCTTTATCCATTGTGCCCCGTGGAACCGGGAAGTTCTGTTCAATGAAATCCATGAGATCTTCATCGTAGTCTTCGTTGTCGACCACGGGGAGAACTCTTTCGCAGTTCAACACATTGTAGCGGACGCTCATGCCTCGATTTTTCAGAGACGGGTCAAACGCGCTGACCTCCCATTCACCTGGAAATACAGAGAGCAGATTTAAGAATCAAGAAGGATGTGAAATGACGTCTAAGGAGAACAAAGAATCAGAGAAGGTCCCATCTCACATGTGATTTTTACATTTTCTGAAGACCACCATGACATTAGATTCTCTGACGAAAAACAACCTTGTTTTTACTATAGTAAAATTATAGTATTATATGTTTTTTATTGATGGGTATTGATAATCATCAAATATCCATTTGTGTAGCAAAACCATAATCTTTCTTCATTTGAGGAAAACCCTAACATTTTCCTAAGGTTCACCATGGCATTGCTATCCTGTTAAAAGACGTTCTGAATGGATTTAGCGCATAGCTATGTGGTTGCTAAGGTGTTTTGGATGTTGTTTTTCTGACCCAGCATCTCCACTTCAGTGGTCACCGTGTCTCCGGTCATCGGGAAGAGCGTGAGAACCGTTCCGTATGTTTTATCCTTCTCAAACGTGTTTCCGGTGAAGTAGACGGACAGAAAGTTGTTCTGCATCCCGACGCTGGCGACGTGCCAGAGTATGACATCACCGACACACATCCTGAACTGCAGATGGTTGAACATGAAACCATTGACCGCTGACGCACGAGAACGAGACAGAGAGATCAAATAAAGAATGAATTTTAGATAATGGAACAACGCAAGCGCATGTTTCCAAGCGGCACTCACTGTGCATGACGTTGGAATCATAGAAATGCGGATCGTTGCGGTTGATCTTCGCTGGATCTTCACTGCTGCTCTTAATGTTCTCCTCAAAGAACCAGCTTTGGTTTTCATCGAACACCGTAAACAGCAGTTTCTTCTCTTTGTCTGATGTCACCTGGGGATGCATTACAGCTTAGATATCATCTGTCTATTGTTCTCAGGTATTTATTGTCCATCTTTTCATCCACGTCTCACCACTCGGCCTTTTTTGTCCAGAGATTGATGTTTGCAGATGATGAGAGGTCCTACGAGCCCGGACGCCACATCACGAACCGGGTCCAGCGTGCTCTGGTACACGCGGGTGAGGCAGCGCGGGTCGGCTTCTGTGGGCCCGTCTTCCGCTGTCAGCTTCCAGAGGTACATCATTATCACACCCGGGGGTACGGCCAGCGAGCGCAGATCCACCTGCTTGTCTTCCATCCAGAAATAAAACATTATGAGACAATGCAGCATGATGACCGGGACACATGACAGTCTTCATAATCCAGCATGCGAGTTTTTTATTACACGAAATAAAAGAAAAGCCTCGTACCTTTTTCTGGTTTCTTTAGAGGCTGAATGCTGGTCAGGCCATTTGGATAAATGTTGAACGGTAGGCTGGCCATATTTTTAAAAACAATCTGTCGGAGATACACACGGGAGTGAATTTCAGGAGTAGATGAATAATGTTAACGGTTTCGTGTTTTGATAGGACAGTTTATACCTGAAACGTATCTCCAACTTCTCCTCTGAGCTCAGGACCCATCAGCATTCGGCCGGTGCTCTTCTTCACGGTAAACGTCTTGTCTGTGTACTCCACATACGACACCTTCTTATACACCCCACCCAAACGCTGAGGACCCTTTCTGAACCACTCAGATGAGGACGAGGACGATGATGACAGCCTGTCACACCGGGGGGAAACATCACAGATGAGGACAGAATTTGTCTCTGTTGCATTTCAAGTCTCAACTTGGTACTCCTAAAATTGTTTAGGAGAAATAAACGTGTATGAAGAGTATGGAGGTGTAAAATAAATGTATTGTAGAGGTAAAATAATCTTGATTGGGTAAATTTGGTGAGAAATGTTTGAGATCCTATTGAGACATTTGTGAGATTTCTGACTCTTTCTCAGGAGAAATATCTGAGACAATTAAAACCTTTCCGTTTGCTCTCCATTTAATCTGATGTCAAGGAGAAAAACATAAGAATAAAGAGATTAAAAGAGATGTTGTTTTATTCAACTCAATCATTTCCTATCAAATGATCTAAATTAGTGTCTATTTTCTCCTTTCTCAGCATCATCTGAGACAAACTTGTACCCACCCTGTAAAAAAAATTCTGTATAATTTTACAGAATTATTTTGTCACTTTTTACAGATTTTCCACGTAAAATATAAAAAACGTTGTTGTATTTGTGAAATAAGGTCAAAAAACGTAAAATGACAGAAAAATACGGGGGAAGGGAATACATTTATTAAGTTTTAGCAATTTTGGTATATGTCATTTTACAATTTGTCATTTTTTATTATTATAATTTGAATGCTTTAAACTTATTTCCGTTTATTTTTGAGGTGACATTTCAATTTTTCCTTTAGATAAGTTTTTCCCAATCATTTTTAGGTCAATATTTGATTTGATTTCAAGAAAGGTTTTTGAAGTTTTAATTTTAGTAAACTAAACATGGCTTAGCTGCCAGAAAGTTTCCGTTTTTTTACGAGATTTATTTTTTTACAGTTTATTTTTTGAAATACAGAAAAAGACAACAAATGTACAAGAAAAACAGGGAAAACAATTTAACATATATCCAGTACAGGGGAAAATATCTGTTTCTCCAGCTTCCAGAAAATGTCGGGGTTTTTTAACGGAATTTTTCAGAAGACGACAATGTATGAGACTGCCATAACGCTGTGATCCGCGGGAGGAACGTGAAGACATGAATGAGCCTCACCGGTCATCGCTGTGAGATGTGTAATCCCAGTGGATTTCCTCAGCACTGATGTAATGCACCCAGATCTTTGGCCTTCCTTTGGCGCTGGAGCGGAGAACAGACATGGGTCCTCCTGGCTTGAATACGATGGTGGAGAACATGTTATCTTCATCATCCTCCTCCCCCTCCTCAGGATGTTTGACATTTCGTTTGTCTGGGCTCGGGACCTCCACCGGTTCAGGACAGTTATCAACAGTGAAGAACGCATTCATGCCGGCTGGAGACCAACAGTGATGAGATTCAGAGTGGCACAGTGTGTTGGGGAATTGAAACGGAATAATATCTACTCATCTCTGACATAATCGTTAAAGTGAAATTTCACAAAAGACCTTCAAAATGAAAGTGCATATTTTGCCTCACCTGTCCGATGAGAATGGATCTTACAGGAGATCAGAAAGCGTCCCGCAGCCGTCGGCTTCATCAGGGTCGTGGTAAAGGTCATGGGGGTCATTTCCACCGTCACCCGCTTGTGATCCAACACCTTCAGAGTGTGACCTTCAAACTGGATGATGTGGATGTCTGGGGTGGAGCCAAGACCGATGAGATGCCAGGACACCGGAGGGCTGTTCTGACACACGGTTAGACCTAACGAACAACAACACTGTTGAGTGTGTCTCAAAACAACAGATATATCATTTTGAAATAAAACATGAGCCGGACATGCTGTTTATGAGATTGAACAAAACGTCTTGACAGGCGTCAGATGATGAAGAGCTGAGATTTGAGGCGGGTCGCACCTGGCAGGGTTGAGTTGACGTATCCGTTGACGGTGTGAAACTGACCCAGACTGGGTGTTTTTCTCAGTTTGTCCATTCGGCCCACCTCCCGATACCAGCTCCTACTTTCATCAAAGACAGCAAACAGAAGAACAAACTCCGGAACGTTCCGCCGTCTCTCCTCAGTCAGGACACCTGAGAGGGCACATCACAACCGGCCAACTTGAAATGCACACCAAACTCTCGATGTCTACTTTCGTCAAGACTGGAGGGAAGTGATTGTCACCTGTTTTGCAGATGAGCAGAGCTCCGACGAGGCCGCTGTTGAAGTCTCGGACCATGTCCACCTGTGATGAGTACATGTAGGTGAGACAGTCGGGGTCTGACGCCGTCGGTCCACTGCTGGGCGCAACGTCCCACACATACTTATAATAACCACCAGGAGGCACTGCATCGTCAGCTCTCTCTGGAAGAGAAGTCGAGTCCTCGTAGCCTGCGCCTGGTGTTGAAATGCAGAAGGATGTTGAGGTTTACATGTGCACATTGTGGGGTTTTGAATCTACACTGTGTTGTAAATATTGCGCCTCAGGATATTGCTGTATACATCAGTGTATCACTTTCATTATCCATTTGCAGATTTCCATAGAACACGTACTGGATGTGTTTCCAGCATGATGAAACAGTTCCCACGAAAATCAAACTGAGTTCAGTCGACACTAATGTCTTGAGTTTTGATTGTGTTTATACGTTACATTTCTTCACTTATCAAATGCGTTTATCTAAAGCGACTTACAAACGAGAGAGCATTCAACATTTTGTCTAATGCTGTAAATCTAGTCTCTAAATTGTGTTTTATCATAGTAAAAGTGTAAGAACCATGTTTTTTAGGTGGATTGATTACCATTTGTATTTACATATAATATAATAAAACTGTTTATCAATCATAGTAAGCTTAGTTTGGTTAGTTTTTGTAAGTGGAATTAACAAATGTGAGAAGCGCAAATCCAGTGAAATGTACCTTCCGATTGTTTCCAGTATGGGATGCCAATCGGGGAAATGCTGAAGGACTGGGAAGCAAAGTTTTTGAAGTGGATCACGACTCTGTCATTCACGACTGTTCTGATGGTCGGACCCTGAATACCTACAAACAGAAAAAACAGCAATGTTTCGCATGAATGTGAAGTATAACGAAAAATACAAATTTATAAAAACAAAAGCAGATCATTTCAGAAACGAAAACAGTTTCATATTTAATAATAATATCAGTTTAACGATATAGACACAACGACATCCACACTGTTATTAACCTGAATTTAATCACCATTTAAACTCAATGTTTGATGACATTAAATGAACACAGACTCTCTTGGATAAAAGCATCTGCTAAATGACTAAATGTAAATGTCTATAGTAAAGCTGTGACCATTGAGTGCATCAAATGTCCAACAATGTATAGGCCTAATTCACTATTTATATTATAAAACACACAGTGTTAACTAAAGCTAAAGGCACTTTCAATCATTTCAAAAGTTAAAATTCAATAATAACTTTGAAGCAGTCGGTATTGTATAAGGCGCTATATAAACAAAGGTGACTTCACCATATAAAAATAATTTTGGGGGAAAATGATACTCACCAGCCCACAGAGGCTTTGACTTTACCGTGGTAAAGGTGGAATCAGTGTATTCTGTGTATACAGCCTTGATGTATTTCTGAACACCAGATGCAAATTTTCTGTAAAGAATAAATGAACTGTAACTTCTTTCATTTAATTTCTTTAACGTTCTTTAATTTCACCAGACTGTCTTTTTTAAGACTTCGTATCATTACATTTGCTGTGTCATATAAGATATGCATTAGCCCTAAAAATGTATTTATAAATAGCTATAAATCAGAGTCAATCAAATAAAGTGTGTCTGAATGTGACTGTGTTAAAAATAACACTTTGTTTAATATTGTTCTCCGTGTCACCTTAAAATCATCTTTACACCTTAAATATAAATCAATTTTGATTATGAGACTTTGTTTCGCACTGGTCATACCAAATGTGTATATTCAGCAGATCTTCAGCGGTTAGTAAAAGGTATAAAGTGCTATCACAGTCTGTTCTGAAAACATTCAATCAAAGCATGTTTGTACTCACTGTATCAGAGATAAATAGAGAACGTGATTAAAATGTGGCATCTGTGAACTAAAACAATACGCTCTGAAGAACTGACATTATAATTAAGATTTGGACAGTCGTCAAAGTCTTCGGCCCTTTGAAGTCAGCTGGATTGAGTCCATGTTAACTAATAAAAAGATAAAAGTCTCTCTAATCTGTTTCTTGTCCTTCGGTGCATATACACTGTTGATGTTATGTGTGATGGTCAAACCCAAATGATTCTGGGAACATATTTTCATCTGTCTGAACCCACAGCATCGACACACCTGCGCCACTATTGTGATGTGAGAGCAGTGTGTAACAAAACTCAATCTAAACCAGTGTCAACGTGATAAAACATCAATTACATACTTATCTATTAAAACCTCATGTAGCCATACAAGTCTTTAGTGCTGACATTATTCACGATATGATTTTTTATAATGCATATAAATAAAACCGATGAATGAAGTAAAAATGAACAGTGTTATCTTATTGTACCTCTGGTTTGCTCCTGGATCTGTGGTTTCAGTAAACGCATATTCCCATTTAGTCTCCACAGCAGCGATGAAGAACTCCAGAGTCTTCGTCAGGACACAAGAAGAGTTCAGACACACTGTGAGGATGAAGAGGAACGACACAACCTTCATCACTGGACTCAAGTGACTTACAACGTACTACAAAAAATGATGCTGCTGGGATGCTGCATGATACATATAAATGCACAAGGGGAAGTGTTTGGGGAGGAGAGAGAGAGAGAGAGAGAGAGACAGAGAGAGAGAGAGAGAGAGACAGAGAGAGAGAGAGAGACAGAGAGCATGAGTAGTGTGGGTGATTAAGTCATTCATAAATTGAAGGAAAAGAGAAGACATAGGTGTTTTCTGTCTGTATTATTCAGCATGTGTACAATATTTCTTTACTATTGTCATTTTACAATAAAAATATAACTACATTTGCCATTACGCTCTGCATATTTAACAATAAACTGTACTTACTAGTAACGTTACTTGAAAGGAAATAATGTAATCAAAAATTGCAACATTAGAGAAATTTGTTTTTCGACACATTAACCTATGAATCAATCTTTTAAACTGATTTAAGCTGTTCTTTTTGTTGCTACATTAGTATCAATAACTTATTTTTAAGTAGGATTTATATCAGTGTGGATATTTAGTTCAAACCGCTAATCCTGAGTATCGAGCAATACTTGCCTTGGCAAACACCAGTAACTTTTTAGTTACAAGAATCGATTTATTGAGGTGTAACACTGACCCCTAGTGTATATTTAAAGAAGAGAGCCTAGTATTGATGATCTCATTCTCTTCAGATTCACTGTCCAAAAAATCTGCAGCATCATGACATTCTTTGAAATAAGTTATAAATAATTACGTGCAAATATATTTGCGTATGTGTAACTAATACGTGAATCAATTAAAAGCACTGTATATGTCGAAATACTACAGTATTACCATGTGAAACATCGCCCTGAAAAATGGTATGATCTAGCATGATGATCATGATGTTCACGAGTTCTGCGCGGCATGACGAGGTGGCCGAGTGGTTAAGGCGATGGACTGCTAATCCATTGTGCTCTGCACGCGTGGGTTCGAATCCCATCCTCGTCGGATGATGTTTTCTTTCACGAAAACACCTTATAAAAAAATTTAAGGTTTATCACAGTTCTTCATGGTATTTGTTGGTCACCTGTGTTTACACAAATGGTAATCAATGTGCCCAAAACACGGTTGTTACACTTAGTTAGAACAGTTAAAAGCAATAAGATGCAGATTTACAGTATATTACATATTTCCCTCGGAATTACAGTAAACACCACATATTGCTAATAGATGGCCTACTTATTTTTAACAACTTTACTATAATTGTTTTGAGGAAAAAAAATCACAAAAAAAAACATTTTTTACCATTACAGCTGCTCATCTCTGTGTAAAGAACAAGGTGAGACGAATTAAGTAAAAAGAGAAAAAATAGAAGCGTTTCAAAGAAATGAATGACAATACAATTAGTGACAACATGCTTGTTTTTATTGTCACAACTGTTTTCTTTTTAATACAGATGTCACAATATGACATATTTCTAGTATTCAGAGCTTGATCTTACCCAACGGTACATTATTCTTTTTAAATACATCTAAAAATGAAAAATTCTGGATGACCAAAATCAAATAACTAGTAGTTCTCCATCATCTCTCCGATGATACTGTTCTATAAAAATTTAAAAAATAATACAAATCCATCATTTTTTTACATTTACAGACCAGTTATAAAAATATAAAAACAACTCAACAATAACAAAAAATAATACTACAAATTTGTAAACTTTTTTCATAAAAATATAAAACATACACCCACAGATATAAACACACACATAATCCTCACAGCAGGGACGAAATCATGAATTCATATTAAATCATTACTGAAGCTTTGAGATGAAGAACTGTTGTTTCCAGCTCTGATGTGTTACTGATCTGTGTCGTCGAGTTCTGGAACTTCATTCTGACTGAGGCGTTTCTTTGTGGAAGACTTCTTTTTCTGAAGAATAAAAGCCGAACCAAAGTCACGATCAGCGAGCCTCTTTTATTCTCTCAATCTCATTCGCCAATTTAAACAAAAATGTCTAAACTATTGGCAGGACAAACAATGAGTGAAACATTGCAGCTGATATTCCCATATCCGGTTCATTGTGGATGTCGAGTGCACTGCATTGTGGGAAAAGTATTCTCTCTGACTGCATACTGCACGCTTCAACAAATACAACGGGTATTCCACAGTATTCTATTTGCATACTGAATATAATTTCCTTTTAAAACGTGAAATGCTGAATTCTCAGATTTTACCTTCTTTTGAACGATCACCTGGTAAGCAGCGACAGACTCATCAGGTACCGTCTCCTCGCTCTCAGTTTCTTTTTCTCTTTTCTTCTCTGAAAAAATGACCATATTTGAAACAAAACAGTTTATTAAATAATGAGCAGAATAAATGAGTTTTGTCAGTAATATAGTGCATTAGTTCAGCCACTCACTTTTTTTCTTCTGGCTGGATGCTACAGTATCCGGTGCTTCATCTGATGGTTGTTGAACGTCCTCTGCAACATCTTCAGCCTCCTTTTTCTTCTTCTTGGTTTTCTTGGGCTCAGGTGTGGCCTCCTCGGGTGCCGCGATGACGTCATTCGCTTCTTCCCTTTTGAGTTTTCTCTTTTTGGATGGCGTTCTTAGATCTTGACTGGAGGCTTCCTCATTACTCATCCCATCAGCGTCCTCTCCAGGCTTGACTTGAGATTTCCTACTCTTGGTTGGCGACTTTATAAGTTCCGTTTCTGACAAAACCTCACGCTTCGTTTCCAAATCATCACTTCTTTTTTTCGAAGAGCCTTTTGTGGGGTTTGCATCTGCCGAGACTATTTTTACCTTCTTAAAGGGGGTTTCCAACTGATCAGGCTCTGCGATAACGTTCTTGGCTTTCTTGACTTTCTTGGATGGAGTTTCAGAATCTTCTGCAAGGCTTTCACTTTTGTTAGGTTTCTGTTTTTTAGACGGAGGGTCAGTGTTGGAAGATTCTTGGAGAACATCGGCTGTCTCAGATGTTGCTGTGTCAAGATCAGCAGGATCTTTAGTTTTTTTCGTTTTAAACTTTTTAGTCTCGCAGGGAACAAGCTCCACAACAACACTTTTCGACGACGACTTCTTTGCTTTCTTTGACGGCGTTTCAGATCGGTCAGACGTCAGGTGGGCATCAGCAGTTTTAAGGTTGGCATCTTGACAGAGAGCTTCAGCAGGCTCGCTGGCCTTTTTCTTTTTCTTGACTTTAGTATCCGAGAGAGCGTTGCCAGCGGATGGAGTATTGTGGTCAGCTGCTTCAGACTGTCTTTTCTTCTTTTTTGTTTTTTTAGATGAAGTCTGAGAGCTGCTGGTTTCTGCATTCTCGGCGACAGCTTTTCCAGGGATCTTAATCTGCTCGGAGAGACCGTTTGACTTACCTGCAGCATTTTTAGTAGATTTGTTTTGAGAATCCGCTTTAGTCCCTTCAGATGGCGTGGACACCTTGTCAGTTTCCAGGAGTCCGTTAGTTTCTTGATTTACTGCTGGTTCATGCGTTTCAGCTTTCTCTGACATGCTTTGTTTAGCTTTAGTTCTTTTTGGGCTCTTTGAAGTTTTATCTCCAGCTGTCTTGGATGGCGCCTTAGGACCTGTAGAGAGGGAAGCAGTGGCTTTGTCTTTAGACTTTTTGGAACTGGTCTTAGTTGTGTCAGTCTTTACAGAAATGTCATCAGTTTTAGATGTAGTTTTCTTTGCTGTTGTCCGAGACTTTTCATTCTTTGCCGGGTTTATCTGCTTCGTCTTTCCTCGCTTTTCTGCGGACGCTTCGGGTGAAGACACAGGAGACTCGATAAAGTTTGAGAGGACCTCCATCTTTGCTATATCAGCATCTGATTAAAAAAAGCAAAACGTTCTAAAAACACACACTGGTATAAACTATACAGCTATTTAATTGTGCATTTATATCACACCTGAAAGCTGTGAAACAAGTTTTCTCCATTTCTCCACATCTAAACTGGAGTCAGATTCGGAACCGCTCTCTGGAGAGTCAGAAACAGCAGCGGTGAGGATATTCAGACCTCCATTTTCTAAGCCCAACTTTTCAGCTTTCTTTGATTTCGTCACAGTTTCTTTTTTTGTCCGTTTCTGTGAAGTAAAATGAAAAATGAATATGCCATGTGACTTAGTTGAATAAATATATTCTGGACACCATTAGATGCTGGAGATCACATATACCTTTGATCCAGACGTTTTCCTGATATTCGTACTGACAGGTTTCTTCCGACCTGACAAGACAAAATCAGCCAATGAGTGAATGAGATCGCAGGCCAACCAAAACCAGAAAACAGCTCTGAGAAACGCAGTTACTAAATCACTATCAAGGTTTTTAAGAAGTGTCTACTGTGAGCCACTCTCCAATTTAAAGCTAAACACATATGGACCAGCAGAGGGAGCTCTGACCCAGGATCTGTTGGGTTTCTTGAGGGATTTTGTTAAAGCTAAAAAAATGATCTTACTCCATGCAGGACTCAGCTCAGGAGTCTGAACATCTGTGAATTAAAAAGTGATCAGTTACTACTTACAAGTAAAAAAATTAAGTGATGAGTCAAGCATGCTTCAATACAATCTGACCATTTCTGTACAGTGTAACATTACAGAAAAATATAACATGGAAATACATAATATACTATATAGAATACAGAATGTGTGTGGCAAGCAGGACAGCTTTATACTATTTACACAGTAACACCAAGTAAAACTTAAGACTTATCTATTTTTTGGTTTGCAATTATTATGTTTCATCTATGTGTACTGTGTATAATAAAAATTACGCTTACGCTTATAACAAAGAGTAACTTCACATTTACTTTGTAATGCACTTAATTTACATGATATTGTGTGTAATATTTTCTTGTATACGAAACATACCAGGAGGCCAGGGAGAAATATCTGAGCTTTCTGATGCATCACTTTCCACATCACCTGTCAGATGTTCGCCTGCGTCCTCACTACAGAGAAAATGACTTGTTAGTTTCAAAGTTTCAATACAGAGCAGAGCCCACAACACAAATCTACATGCAGCATCTCACCTTGCCCACTTCTTAAAGATTTCACTCAAAGACGCTTTCACTTCTTTATTTTTCACCTGAAATCAACATGAAGTCACATCAAACACATGAAATCCCAAACACCACAACCCGTCACAGTGGCCACGAATAGCATTAATAATCCAAGCTTTCTTATGGCTCAACTGGCAAATCATAGTGATTGCAACAACAAGGTAAACCAGTCTACTGTCCAGTGGATACAGTAGAAAAAAATCTTTGGATAAACGTATGTGTCAACTGCATAAATGTAAATAAGCATTTGAGTTAGTCAATGACTCTGATGCAAAAAAAATATTTTTAATCGACCGTTGTCGTCACTGACGACTAATGCCAGCAAGTCATAACGACAGTGGTAAAATGAATATTTTTTTGGTTCCAAGCATAGGGCATTAAATAAGTTGTCCATATTTCATTGACTCTAATGCAACAACTCAAATGCTTTATTTCAACCACAGTGGCCGAGATTTAAGAATGCATGCAATAATACACAGACTTGATCTACACAGCAGAGCATGCATGCACACACAGATGCAAACGCACACACGCATGAACAGATATGAACCTGGGGCGCGTGCTTTCGCAGCACGTTGGCAGCTTTCTTGTAACCGTTGTCTTTTAAATGGCGATAGATTAAACTGATCAACGCCTCCTGCGATGGGTTCGTATCCTTTGAGCTCATGTTTTTATAACAGAGATTAAATAAATTCAGTTACGAGCGGAACTAATTGAAAAACTTTGTTGCATGATTGTATTTCCGTAAATCCTGCGCAGCAATTCTTCACTCTGACCTCTAAACTCGCGACGTGTGCAGGCGCACACTGCATCATGGGAAATGTAGTTATTCCTTAAGTATTTATTTTAGTCGCATATAAGAAAATGTTTATTAGCTATAGATTAAAGTTTACTACTGTAGAATTACCATACGTTTATGATAAATATTGTTATGACTCTATATTACACATGAGCGTTTTTCTTTTGGGGTTTTCGGGTACAAATTTACACAAAACTTTTGTGGACTTTTTTTGTTAAAGTTTTTGCCTCTCAATTTTAAAAGACCGATCATCGCGTCCCAGTTCGCCTACTTATACTATGAACTAAAAGTATGTACTGTTTTTGTAATGGAAAAGTATATACATTTAAGTGTGCAGCAAAACAAACATGCACGCACTGGGACATACTAACAGGAAGCGGAAGTGGCCGTTGTTGCCTAGGCAACATTGTGGCCATTAACTGTCACACACATCAAAATACAGCTCTTCTTTCCATTAAGGTCTGTATGTAATGTTTACTGTATACTTAATTTTTTTTATTTAGTGACGCATCAGTTATATAGTTTATTAATGCAGTGGAGCGTCACTAAACCCCGCCTACTCGACGTGATTTGTTTGTAATATTCGCCGTTAGTGTGTACATCATTCTGCACTTCGAATTTCTACCGGAAGTAGTGGACCATCCGGGAATCTTTGGGATACTCTTTTCAACATACTACGATTTGGGACATACTAACTCTATTTTTGAATACTATGTAGGACGGATAGTAGTCTATGCGGATTGGGACGCAACAATGCTTTAAAAAACAGCTGAATCAGCAAGTGTCATGCCAGGAGAAAAACATCTTTTGTACGTGTAAAACCACAAACGTGTGCTGCACCAATCCAGGCATCCGCATTTGCATCCTTTCTGGGAGCAGGTGTGTTTATTTTACAGTTTGAGCTGTGGAGAGCGTGTTTATTTTAGGGGTACAGACTACTTTAATTTACATGGTTTTGTTACCCAGGGAAAGTGGGACGGACAACCTGAGATAAACACGAAACACAACTGATGAGACCGACAGACAGCTAACAGAAAAGTTCTTCACTAACAAGAGGTGAGGCGGTTCTAGCGTTCACAGAGCTCCATTCATGAGAATCTGAGAAAAAAATGAAACTTGAGTTTGTAGATGATTATGCCAGGAGCTCAAGGTTTGGCTGGTTACCAGTAAAGCTCCGCTAGTAGAATCTGTACAACGTTATAGGTTAAAAAGACGTGTTTCTTCTATCAACTATTGATATGAATGGAGATTTGGGTATTATGCACATACTTGGACTAAGCAGATTCTCACTCACTAATAATTTCACATGTATTATTTTGCCATAAGTACGCTATTCTGAAAAAAGATCATGAGAAATTATGTTTGTATGAGTCCTGTGTGTGTGTGTGTGATGTTTGCTCAAGTTAAAGCCCAAAACAAGAACATGTTTCCCCAGGATATAAAAACACAAATTCCACGTATAGCCGTCTGACCACCCTCTAAATCTCTTTTACAAGCACCCCACACTTTTTAGAGCCACCCAACTTTTCACTACATCTCCTTTCTCAATCTAAAACAACTTCCATAGATTTACCTGCTGTATTAAAACTAATGTTTTATTTTACCACAAAAATCTGCAGGTCTGAACAGATCATAAAGATCGAGCAGAACACGGATGCACCTACTCGGACAATATTTACCGGAACCCCACCCACACGTGATTTGGCTGATTTATCAGACTTTCAAACAGAAAGCCCAATTCAAATGTGTAAGTAGGTTTTGGACATGTTTCACTATATTGGAGAGGATACATATTTGGTCCTCACAAGTAGAAGCAAATTTGTGCACACGGTGTGGAGGTTTCTTGAAATAGTGTTCTCTGGGTGAGACTGTGGGAATTTGAGTTATAAAAGCAAAACCCCAAATCCTGCAGTCACTCCATCGCACAGCCGGAATCCACATTAAACAGACTGCAGGTAAACATGAGGTCTTCTTTGAAAGCGGAAACGTGAAAATTGTACCATTTTACTGGAAGCAGTAGCTGTGAAAAAGAGGAGTTATTGTTAACATGGCTAAAGGTATATTTCAATAAAACAGAGCCGTTCTCTCCCATGCCAAACTCAACATCTCCTCAGACTCTTGGATTCTCCAGTAATGATTTCTTTCATGTTCTCACATTCTTTTAGACTGTGGATGGCAAAGAATCTCTGGATCAGATTTTGGAGAATGAAAGACCGTGTGTTTAGAAAATGTGTTCAAGTAGATTGAAAAAGGTTCACTCTGCTTTACCATAAACTGTGTAAACCCAATGCCACGATCAGTTTTAGGTTTAAATTCATTTTTACAGAAGGCAATTTTTATGTATAAACAGAAACTATATTCTCTTGAACAATAATAAACACAAAAACTCATAAACAAAATGGGTTTCAAATGCTGAAGACTTAATTCATTGGATTTCCAGATCAGGTGTGCAGGGATATTAAATGTCAAATCAATCGTTGGCGTGGGAAAAATGATTTATTCTGACACATTTAAACAAAATTCTTCAGAGTAGTCAGATATTTAGGTCTAGCGCTTCGTTTGTGTGACAGGCCTGTGTTTTGACCTTTTGTTTATTTTGAAACGGAATGATCTTGCCCAAAGGATTGTGGAGGTGACATAATGGCTCCAAACATCAGCATTATACAGTATTTGGTGTTTTTATGAGCAGTTTTTCTATTAATAGACATAAACAATGTACACAAATACTTTAAGCCTAAAGTTAACAGATGGTAACAGTTTGGCCGCGAATCAGAATATCAAAGTTTGAACTAAAACTGACATCAAAGAATCTTCAGGTGGCTCCGCTGCTGCTGTTGTTTTTTTGGTAAGAGTCATGTTTACTCACTGATGCAGGATATTTTCAGCCAGGGTCAAAACCTAAAAAGATGTTGTTCTTTTCTGTCCTATTAGACACAGCACTATAAATAAAAGATTTTAACAGATATAAACATGACTGCATTTCTGAGGTTGTTTGTGTGTGTCTGCTGGTGAGTAGATTTTATTAGATGATTTTATTTATTATTTTCTCTCTCTCTCTCTCTCTCTCTCTCTCTCTCTCTCTCTCTCTCTCTCTCATTTAGTACATTTAGTGCATTTTTATGAGAAAATGGTGTTTTTTATCTTTCATCAAAATGTAATAACTTGCTTGACCTCTTTTTCAGCTGACTCCTGACTCGTCTGATTTGATGTAGCGCCCTAAACCAGTGCCATAAAAGCCAATTTGGACTATGGACTATGGTGCACTCTGAATGTTCAGTATCCACTTTTGGATACCAACACTTTACTCAGAACCATTCTGTCAGCACACAAACATTTGAAAATGAATAGACTATTGCTTTGGTTGTTATTTTGAAGTACATTTTTTTGTTGAAAGTTAATTTAGTTTTTGATTCGTCACTATTTACACACGTTTAGGGTGATGTACACTGCCGATCTTTTCACATTTAAGCATTGATTGTATTTGTTGACTTGCACAATTATGCAGACACCGTTGCCAAATCCACCCGTGCAGCGGTCTGTTCCTGACTGAGCTCTCCAGCTTATGTTTCTCTTTAAGATGTTATCAGGTGAGTGAGTGTGGCCTGCAGGATATCTCCACACAGTGAATCCAGTGAGCACCAGTTCATATACAATAACAACGCTCAGCGTTCCAATAAAAGAGCTCTTGTGCGCACAAACATTGGCTCTGTTCAGCACAGTTTGTACCCCCACGGCACGTTTTAATGGCAGAAATCCTTAGGGGCCCTGGTTTGTGTTTGGAGATTAATACAAACATTTTATGACCGAAGGAATGACCGCGGGTTCAAGCCTAAAGACATGTATGTTTATGAGGTTGTAAAAATTACTGTAGTTTCTACACGCAAAGAGGTCTTAAAAGCCAGGTCATAATGCAGACAAAAGGAAAAAGCAGACAACCTGCAAACCAATCTAAATCACAGATGACAATAGTTGTGTTATCCTCGTCCAAACAATGAGATCACAAGTGGAAAGAGCAATCTCTCCCAGAATGAGAACATCTCTCTTTTGAATCCTTGTATTTTTGACTTGAGGGGCAGTGGGGTCTGTGAGCTGCCTACATAGTTAGCGTTTAAGCACTCGTGCATGATGGATTTTTGGGGGAGGATCATATGTATGGAACGACTTTATTTTTCTTACAAATGCAACGAAGACTAATATCACAAGTGAATAATCACATTTATAAAAGACGTCTGCAGCATTTTGCAACAGTCACTTATGGCGCGCGCAACATTTTTTGGGTGTCACCCACGCACGTGCAACATTTTTCGGGTAGTCACAGGCACGTGCACGTCTTTGGGGCTTGACATGCATTAGCAACATTTGCGCGCGCGCGGCAGTTTTGGACACAAGAGGCGCGCGCTCTACTTTATAGGCGCATGCAGCGTTTTGGGGCGTCATGATGCTTCTGTAGATTACTCAGTAGGTTTTGAAGCACAGCCCACGGGACCGGTGCCAGACCCTCAGGGCGCGCATACATCGCCAAACTTTTACGCACGTATGTCCAGCGCGGCATTCATGATTTTCAGCATCGTTTAGTCGCTTTAAACTCGTTGCCATGACAGTATCGGCTCTCACTGGGCTCTCCGTTATCAGTCTGCTCAGTCTGGGATATCTGTCCTGGGACTGGACGAGCCCGAATCAGGTCGAGCAGCCGAACCATCCGCGCCCTCACATCATCTTCATTATGACTGATGATCAGGGCTTTAACGACATCGGCTATCACAACCCCGACATCCACACTCCGACCCTGGACAGGCTGGCTGCAGACGGAGTGAAGCTGGAGAACTATTACATCCAACCCATATGCACACCATCGCGGAGTCAATTCATCACTGGCAGGTAACCAACTTAACATTTGCCATTGTAAGAGAATGGTATTAATACGGTGTAAAAGCATGGTACTTATTCAGTACCATAGCACTATCATATGGGTAATACATAATATATATAATACATAATACAGTGCTTTATGATTTCTAGTAAAAGGATATTTAGAAGTCTTTTTGGTTTAGACTGACTTCCCAAAAAAACAGGATTAAAGAATTAATTAGAAATGATTTTGATTTAGAATTACTGTATATCATACATATCTTTGTGTAAATTAGACAAAGACGTATTTACAAACAAGTCTTTTATAGATTGGGATCTATACCATATAAAAAGACAAAAAGGTGTTACTGTGCGATTCCGCAGATGAGATGTGTACTGAAATTCATTTAGCCTCCTTCTGCTTTAGATACCAGATCCATACGGGTCTCCAGCACTCGATAATTCGCTCTCGGCAGCCCAGCTGTTTGCCCTTTGACCTCAGGACATTACCGCAGCGTCTGCAGGACCTGGGATATTCAACTCACATGGTTGGCAAATGGCACCTGGGCTTCTACAAGCGCAAATGCCTGCCCACTCGCCGTGGATTCAGCACATACTTCGGCTCGCTGACGGGCAGCGTGGACTATTACACGTACAAGTCCTGTGACGGCCCAAAGATTTGTGGGTATGACCTTCAAGACGGTGAGAGAGTGGCGTGGGGTCAGGGTGGGCGTTACTCCACGCACCTGTACACCCAGAGAGTCCGAAAGATTCTGGCATCCCACGATCCTTCATCCCAGCCTCTCTTTATTTACCTCTCTTTCCAAGCCGTTCACACTCCGTTACAGTCTCCCAGGGAGTACGTCTACCCGTATCGACGGATGGGGAACGTCTTCCGCCGGAAGTACGCCGGGATGGTTTCAGCTGTGGATGAGGCGGTACGGAACGTGACGTACGCGCTCCGCAAATACGGCTACTACAAGAACAGCGTCATCGTCTTCTCCACAGATAACGGAGGACAGCCTCTTTTCGGGGGGAGTAACTGGCCTCTGCGTGGAAGGAAGGGAACGTACTGGGAAGGGGGCGTCCGTGGCATCGGATTTGTCCACAGTCCCCTGCTGAGGCATAGAAGGAGAGTCAGCAGAGCTCTGGTCCACATCACCGACTGGTACCCGACACTGGTGGGCCTTGCGGGTGCGAACATGTCCCAAACCGAGAGGCTGGATGGATACGACATGTGGAAAACCATCAGTGATGGCAAAGAGTCTCCACGCCAGGAGATCCTTCATAACATCGACCCGCTCTACAACGCCGCCCGTCACGGATCCTTAAAAGCCGGCTTTGGGATCTGGAATACAGCCGTGCAGGCGGCCGTCCGGGTTGGAGACTGGAAGCTCTTGACCGGAGACCCCGGATATGGAGACTGGACCCCTACGCAGATGCTGGGAAACTTCCCGGAGACCTGGTGGACCCTAGAACGCCACGTGGTGCCAAAGAAGTCTTTGTGGTTGTTCAATGTGGCAGATGATCCTTACGAACGCTATGATCTTGCAGAGCAGAGGCCAGACGTTGTCAAACAGCTGCTTGGCCGGTTGGCGTATTATAATCGGACCGCAGTTCCAGTGCGCTACCCTTCTGAGGACCCCAGAGCAGACCCGAGCCGAAACGGAGGGGCGTGGGGCCCTTGGGTGGGGGACGACGAGAACTGGGAGGCATTTTACCCCCGAAAAAGAAAAATAAAGAAACAGAAGCGCAAGTTCTGCAAAATGAAATCATATTTTAAAAGACTTAATATGAAAATCATGTCAAACAGGATATGAACATAAAACATGAAGTACCGATGAACTTTTTATAAATGCTGCTGACAATAACATTACTTTTTTTTACAGTTTCTTTATAGGAGCCGGATGAATTGAAACTTTTGTTTACACATGATGAAAAGTGACGTTGGGCAGCTGAACCATTTCGTTGTGTTAACATGATTTCTTTAAGCAGACGTTGACTCCTGCCGTTTCTAATGTGACCTTGCATCCCCCGTGCAATGAATATTTAAGGAATTAATAAATGAATATTCTATAATCATTTCTGATCAGTTATGTTTGCTGTTCATACCTCGTTCTTTTACATTGCTCTCTGCTAGAAGGGCAAGTAAAGCAATAAGAAGTCATCTTGTTTTGGTGTGTTCTGTATGTGGCTGTATTTGTTTGCTGCTAAAATTCTGTTTACAAAAACAGACTCTCAATACACAGTGTTTTTCATGGCAACTGATCTTTGGAATTAAAATAAACTCTTTTTTAAAGGTTTCATTAGTTTTTATCGAGTTCATGTTAACTGAGCTAAGGTTCTTTCCATTGGAGAGACTGACTGCCATCTGGTGGGTGGGTGATTGTTTTGGGGGATAGGTGTATTTCGAGCAGCGTTCTTTACCGGTGAGTTGAACCCTAAATATGGATCTGTTCCTATAGAGTAAATGGTTTTACAATCATTAATATACACTATAAATATTCTAAACCGCAACTAGGCATATAGCATTGCATAGTTATGATAGGAAAGTGATTGTCACTTTAAAAGAAATGTCACATTTTTGAGCTTTTATTATTTTCATTTGCACAAGAAAAATAGGAAATCTCAGCTGTTTAATGATAGAATTATTATTCAGGACGTTGGTAAAATGCAATAATTTAAATGATGCTAAGACTGTCTGGTTCAAAATGGGTAGTCCTTAATGTTACCACAAGGTGACGCAATTATACCTTTAAGTTCTGGTCATGTCTCTTCCACTGATAATCGTCACTCCCCTAAAACTGCTCAGGGTTGACATGCTTTCAAAGATAACAACATCATTTTGTAAACTGTTATATTGATCAATAAACCCTTTCACCTCAGTTAATGCACATTGTATAAAGTTCCAGGGCTTTATTTTCTGGCTTTCAGAAACAAAAAGACTTTTTTGTGATACACACTGTTAGTGGCCAAATGAAATAAACTAGTAAGTGTGAACTAAGTTGTTTTCGGGACCTAAAGTGCCCAAACAAAACCCTGAACAAAAATTTTCAACGGAATGCATTGAAGTACAATTAATGCAATTACTTTAAGCTTCAATTCAAGATACTCTTGTACAACGAAGTTGTTTTGTCCATCATTTTAAAGGGCATAAAAACAATAAATTACAATGACAATAAAATCTAAAATAAATCACAAAAGAAGGACAAACTTTGAAAAGTGCACAATAACCAAATACGCAATAAAATAATAAAAATAAGAATTTAACAATATACGCATTTAATGCATGCAATGATAATGCGGTAACATTCTTAGCATGTTAAAATATTGAGTAATGTAGGACAGCTCAATCTATTTAACGATAGAGGCGCTCACACCTGTGCGCGCTCCCGCACTCGTGAAAGTCTGTATAAAGGTAAACGTGTCCGAAAGAGCAGGGTTACTGCGAGTCAAACGACTGACCAATCACAAGCTCCCTAACAGTCGCTCCATTCATACGGCGCCTCTGATTGGCGGAAATTTTGGCCACTGAACACAACGGAAAAGTTGTAGCCGCTCGCCGTCAATAATCAAACGCACGTGTGTCATCTGAATCATACAGGCTCGTTCAGGTCAGTACAAATCAAAAAGCTATAAGTTTAATATATAATAATATTTTATGTTTGTTAAGCAGTGAGAGGTTGAGGTATTGTACTGCATAATGCAACGCGTTTGTTGACATGTTCGGAACTATTGCAACGTGTCCGTAATAGGAGCACACTTTAAATTCCCCCGTTCGTCCTACAGCGGTGCATATGAATTATTTCAAATGTTTTAGCTATTAGTTAGGGTTGTTTTGTCGTTAGTTGTGTTGTTTTGTGGCTTGCAAATGTTTTGTGAGGTGTTGAAGAGTGAAAGATCCTGCTCAGTGTATATGTTAAATGCAGTCCAATGAATCGTGTGTCACATGTCTCTGACTGTATCCAGCCACGACGCTTTTTTATTTAAACTGCAGCATGCACGTGACAGGATTACTTATAGAAATAGATTTTCACAGAAAATATAACGTCTGGAAGTTGAATTCATGTGGTTGCAATTGAATGCATGCATGAGTTCACTCTGGTGTCCTTATGACCTTGTTCTGTCATAACAGCCATGTTTCTCTTTATTGTGTTCAATCCCAGCATCCCCTGAGAGATCACCAGGGAGATGGTGTGTGTTGAGGTTTAGCATTAAACAAAAGAGTTTCATTGGTGAATAGCTGTCTTGTGGATCGGTCTATCAGCAGAATCTCTTCTTTCCATTGCAGTATGTGTAATGTAGATGTGGTGTATACTTGAATCATATAGCGCCACATCACATCTTCTCTGCTGTTGTTAGGGGTTGGATTGCTTGCTTGGTGTGTTGTGTTGCGCTTTAAGACAATACGATTAATTCTTGCAGAACTTGTTTAGTTTGACCACTGTGTTGCTAATCAACAGATCAGATGGCAACCATGATTGCATAGATTTATATTTATATGAAGGTCACTTACCTTTAAAGGACGTGTGTCCATTTAATTATCTGGGTATTTGGAAAAGCACATGCTATTACACATACCTTTGTGTTATTTTTCTTATATCTTATATTTGGTCAACACTCAGAAGCAGAGTAGACCTCATCCTGTGACAGATGTAATATAATGTGGTTATATAAGATCAAACTGATATGAATGCTGTAGTACAGTAAGTGTTTTATTATTGTTATTAAGATTAATTTACTCAAAGAGCGGCACACTGTTACATATTTACATAAAAGCTTAAATCAATGTGTTTAAAGGGACAGTTCACCCAAAAATGTAAATTTTGTCACGAATGACTCGCTCTCTAGTTGTTCCAAATCTGTATACATTTCTTTGTTTGGTTGAACACAGAGAAAGATATTTGGACAAATACTTGTAACCAACAGTTTTGGACCCCATTGACTCCCATAGTAGGAAAAATAACAATGGTAGTCAAAAGTTCCCCAGAACTGTTTGCTGTCCTACATTCTTCAAAATATCTTCTTTGTGTCCAACACACCAAAAAAGTATAACGTTATTTTTTCTACTATGGTAGTAGTCAATGGGGTTCAAGAACTGTTTGGTCATAAATATTCTTCGAAATATCTTTCTCTGTGTTCATCAGAACAAGGAAATGCATACAGATTTGGAACAACTCGAAGGCGAGTAAACGAAGACAGAATTTTCATTTTTGGGTGAAGTATCCATTTAATTGTGCTGCTGAATTTGACAGTTCGTAGTAAACTATAGTGTTTAGACAGAAAGTTTTCATGCACTTTAATGAGTCGATTTTCATTCATTTGATATAATTTAATGAGAAGAGATTGCTAAATTGCTAAGAATTGAGTAACTGATGGTTGTCGCTCAGGTGAGCCGATCAGAATTGATTAACCTCATTGATTCTGTCATTGAGATCATCAGACTGTCTGATGCAATGCTGTAAGCCCTCTGGGTTTTGAAACTATGCAAATGAAGAAAAGGAGATTTCGATTGCACAAGAATTGTGGTTTAAATCTCACCAAAGTGAAGCTTATTTTTTATACCATATCATAATTGAAATGCTGGTTTAAATCAAATTATTGCATAAATGTAATTTCAGATGTTAAAAAATATGAATGGTAAACACTTCAAATCGGTTTTTCATTGCAAAAGTTGCACGGTTGATGTTGGCGCAATAGTATCTGTACCTGATGTTAACCCTTGACCCTGAGATTGCGCTGACGTTTTGACCTCTGATCAATGGAAACCCATGAGAGCTTGATTATTGCCTCCATCTGCTAATAAATGAGTTTGTAACTTCTGGTTCTTGAGTCACAGGCACATGTCGTCTGTCCGGGCGCGCATGTCGTCACAGATCGCATGCTTTCAATATCTCGATCTGTTTTCCATTTGTTGTGCCACTGTTTTAAATAGAAGCTCCGCTCTGGGAGGGGTCGTGTCTGCTTGGCCGCCCCCCATCGGGTGACCGGTCTCAGGGTCTGTCATTGGTCTTTGCCCCACACCCCACCCACCCCGCAGTGGCAAGAAGAGTTTAAAGGACGTGACCGTGGTCATGTTACCTTTGCCCTGGAAAGTTTGTACACTAGTGCTGGCACCACGTGTTTCTTGAGCAGTCTGAACCAAAGCAACGACTCGTATATTGGTTAAATTGGTTATGATCACCGATCACATGACTTTGTAACAGCTTGATGTAATCGGTGATTATAGTAAATGTCCTAGTTGATGATTGACTCAATGATAATGGCGTCTCATCAGTGGAATTGTTGCTCAGTTGCTGGTTTCCTATTGGCTGACACAGCAGGTGCTAAGAGCGTGTCCAATAAGGGGCCGGAGTGGGTCCGAGTCATTGTTGCACATAAACTCATCCTGTAGTTCATCCCACTTTAACTGGGTTAGTTCACCTTGATTCTGCGGGCACAGCTCAGACCTCATTCCGCTCCTCACAGGTAAAGCGTGTGTTGTGTGCGTGTTTCATGTAGTATTTAGGTCATGCTGAGACTTGCTAAACAAATGAGACGCTTTGACTTTGGAGATCAGGAGATGTTTTCAAATGATATGAACCCTACGAAGGTTAAGAAACAGCATGCGGTCCTTTGGTTGCGGTGGAGCGCTTGTGTTAATGCTTTAGCTTTTGCTGGAGTTAAATACAAAGATTGTGAAGTGTTGCATGTGACATGATATGTTTAACCTCTGGAATTGTTTGTAAGTTGCTGTGTGTGTTAAGTGCAGTGTACTGAGGGCAGGTTCTCAGAGTGGTGTGCCCCGGGGCAGTAATAATAGAAGTAGGTGAGAGGTTAAAGGGGTCACGCGTCCTCACATGAGTCACACACTTGATTAAGGTGACTTCTGTCTGCTCGCTCATGCTGTTGTTAAACAGATGCAAATGAAACTGAGACAGTAATCAGAATTCGATGCTTGATAGTGATGAAAACCTTTCACAAGGCAAAACATCAGAAGTAATGATGACATTTCATGACATTCAAGCCTCAATGGAAAGCTTTGTGCATTTATTCTAGTTTTGCTGAAATAAGAGCACGGGTTTAGTTCTTTTCTGGTTTTGTTCAAAAGTTGCTTTGTGAGGTTTTGTTTGGGATAATGATGTGTTACATTAGATTTTTCGACGAGGCGTGACACCTTGCATGGGTACAGAAAACCATTTGTGCTAGGAAAAGGATTAGTACACCCCAACTTGGAAATTCTTTGTTTATTGAATCACCCTCATGCCATTCCAAACCAGTTTCTTTCTTCTTTAAAACACAAAAGATATTTTGAAGAATGTCGATAATCGAACAACATAGAACCCCTTTGACTTCCACTGAATGAACACAAAGCCACTGAGACATTTCTCAAAATATCTTCTTTTGTGTTCCACTGAAGAAACAGTCACAAACAGGATTTCAACCACATGATGGGTGATTCTCACGAAACCGCTGAAACATGATGGCAGTAAAGATTTGACTTGTAAAACAAACAGTTCGATAACACAAAAACTTATAATAAATATAATTGCGTTCTCTACCTTGGACAAAACATAATTTTGACATAATTTTAATTATTTATGCATTAGTTGCTTTTTCTGCTGAAATGATCATAACCGTATTTGTCTGAGTGCATTATATCTTGTGATTTATAAAATATTCTGAAAAAAAACCAATTGGATGTTCTAATAGATGTTCTCAAATGACAAAAAATGATTGACAGAATATTAGAGAATAGTGATATATAAGAATTTTTTTATAAGAAATGGTGGAAGAAAGAAGTGTCCAGGACTGATAATCTCATCCTCTGTAACATTTTTTAAAGATCGTTTAAACACACACAAAGATATTTACATTAAGTTTGATTTTATTTGAAGAAATGCATCTACTAATACTTTTCAAATGGCTAACTAGTTAACAGATCACTTTATATTTTTTTAGTTAAAAACGTAATATTCTCTTGTCACGATGTGTACTGTGACTTTTTCCCTTCTCATGACCGATACAGGTAGATTTTCCACATTTGAAGAAATTCTACATGTATAATATTCTATTAAAATATAATTCAGTAATGCCTTATGTATAATGAATAAAAACCAGGCTAGGCATCATGGCTTCGCTTGTTTTTAGCAAAACATCATGCTATGAGATTGACTATTTAAAATGGTTACGGTAATGAGAAAATAAAAAAGAAATACAATCAAATAATAAATTACAAAATAAAATTGTGTTAAATTGTCAGTAAAAGTTTAGAAAATAATGCCTTTAAACAATATCATACCTTTAAATTATTATAAAGGGGATTTGTTGATACAAGTGCTTTTAAGAAAATCATGTTTGATTTCGTGATCGGAATCAGATTTCGTGAGGATAACCCTGATGCTGAAATTGTATTTTGGGGTGATCAATCCCTTTAAATTGCAGTTTAATCGGTTTGACCCTTGATCGGTTCTTACTGAGATTTAGGAATGGAGGGCATCTGTGTTTCTTAATGGTCATATGTCAAATAATGTTAAAGTTCAAAAACATCTATACGTCTATAATCTGTGTTGTCCTTTACAAACTTTCCAGACAGATTGAGCAGGTGACAGTCATGCAGGCTCACGAGCTGTTGAAGCAGCTGGGGGTCCCGGAGCTGGCCGAGGTGAGGGACTACATCCGCAGTCTCTCCACCAACACGCTCATCGGCATGGGCGCCTTCACCGCCGTCACGGCTTACTGGTTCGCCACTAGACCCAAAGCCCTGAAAGCGCCCTGTGACCTGCGCATGCAGTCTCTGGAGCTGCCGGTCAGTAAAAACAGAGGTCAAATCATAGATTTTATATTTGTGCTCTCCTTCGGACGATCAGTTTTTTTTATTCACAGGGTGGGGAGTTTGCTCGGCGGGCGGCCATTTTAAACGGAGGCGAGCTTTTGAGCCATTTCTTCGAAGATGCCAAGACCATGTACGAGTTCTTCCAGAGGGGCCTGAGGGTGTCCGGTACGTACCGTTCGGCTTTATCTCAAGCATGACGAACAAAGACTCGTGTGTCTCAGAATGTGACGTCTGCCAACGGACAGTGAGCAGCCTTGCGCTGTTGTCTTAAAGGGACAGTACGCCTAACAATGCCAAGACTGTCATCATGTACCACACACATATTTATTATGACTCTAATTATATCAGTTTTTGTTTATTTTATATCAACAAAAATATAATATTTATATAAACATATATATTTTTTTCAGACAATGGCCCGTGCCTGGGCTCCAGAAAACCAAAGAAGCCGTATGAATGGCTTTCTTACTCCGAGGTAGGACAGCACCTATGTCAACACTTCTTTGTCTCTTTTTCAACTCGATTCAATTTATTATTATCACTCCATGAGTTACCTGGTGCCTTACGTCATATATAAACCGTCAGAAATAGGTTAACTCCTCTTTATTTACGTTCCTTAAACTTCTTTTGTGCAGCATACAGCGATGTTTACTGCATTTAAAAAGTTTGTTTTCTGGTGGTTTTGTTGTGTTTCAGGTGGTCGAGCGAGCGGAGCATTTGGGCTCTGCGTTTCTTCACAAAGGACACTCCAAAAACGGAGACCCCTACATCGGCATCTTCTCCCAGAACAGACCAGAGGTCAGAGCCCACGTCAAGTTTCCTGTATAAATCTGTCTACACCTTTAACTTTGAGAAACAGACTCAAGAAGGACGTTTTTCAACCTCCGGCGCATGTTACGTGGTTTTTCTTTAGAGCAAATGTTATGACGCTAACATCAGAACTCTTTCCACAGTGGACGATTTCAGAACTGGCGTGTTACACCTACTCTCTGATCTCCGTTCCTCTCTACGACACACTGGGCACAGAGGCCATAAGTTACATCATCGACAAGGGTATGTCAAACGCACTTTCATCCTGATCTGAGGGAGTTTATTTTCAAGTTTAGACGGCAGAATATTAAAGCCTCGGGCATGAGCAGCACTTACGTTTTATGAAACGAGATAGTTGCAGAGAATTTGAGTTCTGATATAATGAAAAGAGGATCGTTGATTCTGTAATCCTGTAGTTCAGTTTGGATTGAGTTTTATAGGATAAAAGTGTCTGCCAAATGCACGAATGTAATGATTTGGCATTTACTACATGAGTGAGTGTGTGTGTGTTGTGCAGCTTGTATCGCTACGGTGGTGTGTGATGTTCCGGAGAAGGCCCGGCTGCTGTTGGACTGCGTGTCCGGCCGTCAGCACTCGGTCAAAACTGTGATTCTCATTGAAGACTTTGATTCAGAGCTGGTGAGCAGAGGACAGCAGTGCGGCGTCGACATCATCAGTCTGAAGGACGCGGAGGTGAGTAAAGCAAGCATTGTCTGCTCAAATATTTGAGCGTGAGGTCGATGGAGTGTGTGTTTGTGTGTGTTGTGTCTGTGACCGTGTCCGGGGTCATGACATCAGCTGGGGTAACTGGGTGACCTGCGGTGCTGGCGGGCGTTCAGGGTAAACACACAAACACCCTTCAAGTGCTATTTATAGGAAGACCTGAACTGAATCGGTGATTTTAAAAAATATATAATTTTATATATTAAAACCTTAGGTTTCGTTTCATTAATACTGATGTACTGAATTATTTATGCATGACATTTCAATAAATATTGTGTTTTTATGCGATGTAAAACAGAAAGGCAAATCCAGGAGTGTAAAGAAAATGTCAAAATAATCCATCAGAACTGAATGCGCCCACATGAACATTCAGTCATTCAGTTTGCTCTTTGTTTTCAGATCTGAAGTTCTGTCTTTACACAAACAGAAACCTCTTGTTATGTCTGTTGGTTTTTCCCCATTCCCTCCACTTCTGCTTGATTGACATTAGTTTCTCTTCTGTCTACAGAGTATTGGCAGAGGTCATCGCCAGCAGCCTGTGGTCAGTACTGTACTTTCATTTTCACTCACACAAGCTCATCAAATGACAAATGTCACCGACGTGTCATGCGTTCAGTATTTAACTCATACATTTGCATATCTCTTATTCTTGCAGCCTCCCAAGCCTGATGATTTGGCTATTATCTGTTTTACAAGTGGAACTACAGGTATACTGTGTGTGGGAGACCATATATATTGATTTAATATACTGTATATAAAATAAACATTTTATAAAAATATAAAATTGACATTTGTTAATGCTACTTGTTTTAGGTATGCAGCATTATACCTAAACAGTCATGCCAAGAAATTATCTTTAAATTGAAAAAGATTTAACTGAAAGAGAGCTTTTCAGGCCATCTTTGATTTAGGTGTTACATTTAGATGTTACATTTAGAAATGTTTCCTCTCTCTCTCTCTCTCTCTCTCTCTCTCTCTCTCTCTCTCAC